>NW_026294573.1:44686922-44936922 GCF_007827085.1 Peromyscus californicus insignis
TAATTTCACAGCCAAGGCAAAAAACAGAGAATGACAACCACGTGAACGGCAGACACGGCGGTGAAGTAAGGAGGCCATGACTCCCGCCCGTCTGCTCTGCGGCCACCTCCACCCCATACCTGCCATCTAACGGAGGACAGGGTGCCCCGGGCCTACGAACAGGACGGAATCCAATCCACAGATTACACGGAGATCTGGCCCCTGCCCGTGCCCAGCTGTTAGTCTGCCCAAGGCCTTGCCAATCAGCTGGTGCAGTGTGTCTGCTCACACCCCCACAGGCAACCTTAACCAAGGAAGGACAATGCCTGTGCCCACAGCACCGAGGCAGATAAAGTGGCAGCGGCGTGGTGAAGGACGGTGGGGTCCCTTGCACTTCCCATCTCAGGCTCTCCCATGGTGTCTGCACTCTCTCAGAGCCTCAACCCCGAGTCAGGGTGGCATGCACACTGGCATGAAAGCTACAGTCAGTTCACCACCACCACCCAATGACACACCCAGGCTCAGAAAGGTTAGTCAACCTCCCCAAGACCACACAACTCCTGAGCAGAGGAACTGAGACACGGCCATGGCCACCTAGCCAAGCCTGTGATACAACCAGGTATCAGCAGTCATGCAGGGTGACAGGAGCAACCGGGGAAAGAACCCCTAAGTGGCCGTCACAGTCACTCTCATCCACCTGGCAGGAAAAGCAAGAGCAGCAATAAGACACACCAGTGCCACAGAGGCCTATTACAGGGCCAGGAGGCCTCAGCTTTAGACCTGACTGCCACCAATGACCTAAGACACCCCGGCCAGATGAAGGTGCCAATCTGGGCCTCGTTTTCTCATCTACAAGACAACTTGGCTACACAGGAAATCCTCAAAGCCCCCTCACCACACAGTGCAAGTCACCAGAGGCTAATTACAGTCAGGCTTTGCCAGTGAGGTATGTCATCTCCTCCCTGCCACTCCACACATAACAGGCAAGGAGGTGATGACTACCAGGACTCCCAGACAAGGGCTTCAAGAACATTAAGACCCCTGCTCATCCAGGCCCAGGGAGATGAGCCCAGCTGACTGTGCACCTGTCCCACAGCAAGAGCTGCAGTTCCTAACTGAGAAGAGCCAAATGCACTTAGGGCCAGGTTGAGTGTTCACTGGGGACCAAAAGGGACAAATAAAGTGTGTCACTCAGGTCAGGAGGCGAGCAAACACACGCCTCCTCCTACGCAGCATTGTTCCCAGGCACCACTGTCAGCATTCTGTGGGACCTGACGAGCGGTGCTTCCTAACATGGCCAAGCTGGATCCAGCAGATAGCCAGTCACTTCCCCCGCAGTGATCCACAGGGACCGCCACCGAGAAACACACTACCACCTGCAGGTAAGGGAGGTCCAGTCCTCAACAAAGCACTGGGAGCCAGCCAGCTACACAGTAGGCCCTGGAGACCTTTGTACCCTATAAAGACCTCTGGAGGGGCAAGATGTTGCCCTCCCGCCTCCAAGGGCAAGCCTGGTTGTGGGCAGTCACCTGGCAACATGGAGTTCACTGCCACCCACAGGGAGCCTGCTCTGTGGCCATCTGGTGTCCACTGAGGTGAAGCCTAGCATCCCCCTTTAGCATCCATACTGGGCTGTGGCTCTGCCCTGAGTCCCAGCAGAAGAGCCCCACCCTGAAGAAGACAACAGTCAGCGTTCTCCTGCCCGACTGCATCCTCTTTCACACCGCTTCACGCCGCAAGGTCCTCCATTAAGAGCTCCAAACCTTGTGCTCCAGTCTGAACCCTAGATCTGCCACATACGAGCAGTCTCACTGTGGGCAAATTACTTAACGTAGCCTCCCCATACCTCAATTTACCTGCCTGAAAAATGGGGGTAATAAGAGAGTCACCAAAAAAAAAACCGTTTGGAATTGGGCCTGGCACACATAGAAGCTGCCTCAGGGCTGAGCGCCGTCATTTCCCCTCAGCATTTCTCCATGCAAAATCTTTACCGTCACCACCCTCCGTCTGGCCCAGCCAATGCAAGTTCTTGGGCTGCCCTGGGTTCATCTGGTCCTGTGCTCCGCCCTGAGTCATGTTAGACAAGTCATCGCCTGAAAAAGGGGGTCAGGCACTACACCTCAAAGATGACGTACAGGTGGGGACCCGCGCAGGTAAGGCACCTAGCTACTGATGGTTATCGGCAAGAACAGCGCCATTGCTCCCCTTGAGGGTGCGGCACTGCACAGCAAGGCTGTGGCGTTTTCTTTCGGCAGTGACCAACTGTTGGCACACACAGCCAACTACCAGCTGGATTTGATGGTCACTCTCTGGAGCTCACTGTTAAAAGCACTCTTCCTTGCCCTGTGACCATTACGTTGACTTTTTTTTAAACCCACTCAGGACTTTACATTCATGCCTGTTAAATTTCATCCTGTTGCTTTGAACCTGGAAAGAAGAACAGGAGGATCTGCTGATCAGCTGGTTCAACCTGCGCAGCAGCAGACCTGGCAGGCTGTCACCACCCAGATGACGGGGCTCCGGACGGGGCTCTCAGAGCTAAGACCATGGTGGTCATGCTGTAAGGGCCTCAGCCAGCTCCGCTCTTCGTGCAATGTTAGGACACAAGAGCCAGCTCCTGTGGTAGAGAGCTCTGTCAGAAGAAAAGCACCTTGCTTTGGAAGTACAGCCATGGGAGCCCCTCATGGCCTCTACCACACCCCTCCTCACACAGCGATGATGTTTTACTCCTCCAGCATTCACATTATCAGAGTTGCTGCTTCTCACTGATGCTTCTAGAGAAAACGGTGCTTCCTGGGAACCAAAGGCACTTGTGCATAAGTGTGCAAAGTAAGAGAGAAAGGGCCGAAAGCATCTAGTTCCAGGCCATAGTGGTCCCCCTGGCTGCTGACCGCAGGACAATCCAGGGCTCGAGCTAAGGATCACGTGTCCTGTGACTTGACTGTCATTGGCAGAGGATTCCCACGCCTTTTAAAGAGCATCTTCCCACAGCCCCAAAACCCAACTCCATGAATTCTTTTTGAGAGGCACAACAAGGTGTGAGATGTTTCTGCCTTGACATTAGGAGACAGACAGGGATGCAGGTATTAGGCCATAAGAAAAGTTCTATTCCTGGGAGGTGTCACAGAAGCAGCGAGGGACTGAATTCTTGCTAAGACCCACTGCTCTTCCTGTTTCTTCCAGGGTGAACGAGGCAGCACCCACGGAGGGATTCCTGGGGATTCTGGGCAGGAAGAGGAAGCAGTTGGAGGAAGAGCAGGAGAAATGAGTCTCTGAAGAGGAGAGGACTGAGAGCAGCAGCCAGTGTGATGTCACGGGACAAGTATGAGCTGAACGCCAGAGAGTGCGGCACGCTCACATTCCAACCTTCCCACTTCCCATGCCGCTCTGGACCGGTGTCTCACCTCTCTGAGCTTCAGCTACGACATCTCCAAAAGAAAGGAACAAATGGAATGATCTGGCCCTCTTGGCACTGACCCCTCAAGTTCTTCACCAAGATTTCTGTGTCTCTGGTGAGCTTTAATTTTCTCACCTCTCTTGGTCCATTCTACAGATCAGGATACAGTAAGGCTACCTTCTTACCTTTCACCTACCGGGTCCTTGGCAAAGGTTCAGCAAACACTTATGAGATTCAACCGGTATAATTTGTATGCGCGCGCGCGCGCACACACACACACAGAGCCTTGGAGACCTCCCTAAACTCTTGAAGCTCTAGGAGAGCCCAGTTCCTCAGCTCCCACCCTACCCACTCCTCTCATCACTCATGGACAGGGGCTGGGCTCCACCCCGAGCGGCTCAGAAACATACTCGCCCCCATGCACGGTGGGCGGATATGTGTACCAAGGTGCCTGCAGTCTCCCAAACCCAAAGCCAACCGGTGCCAAGCAGATGCCCCTGCCTCTCTGCAGATGGGTCAGTTCAGCAGCTTTTCAAAGTCAACAAAGTCCGGTTTTCAAATCCTAAAAGGCTTCTCAAGCCCCTTCTAATCTGTCTGCCATTTTGTTTCATCTGCTCAGCTCCAGTCAAGGGGAACTTGACATTTGGAATACTCACTGCAAATAATGCCGTGCCAGGGACAGGCCTGGGCGGGGTGTGTCTGTATGTGAGCAACACAGACACACACTATACAAACTGAACTAGAACCCAGAACGAGGGCGGGGGGGTGGGGGGACAACTGGTTTCTTCAACCCCTGCTCTTCAATAACCTACTCTGGCCTGGCCTCTCATGAAGAAGTACAATGACCTCTCGGGCCAGGGATACAGAGCTGTTCCCACCTCTGGCCACTGAGGCATCACGTGCTATAATGGTATGAAACTTTTCCTTTAGGTTTTACTGTTTTCTTTCTTTTTCACCCAAGTGCTGGTGACTGAAACAGGGCTTTGCTAGGCAAATGCCCCACCAGAGCTACACCTCCGTGCCTATGGCTGGTTCTCAACTAGGTAGCCAAGGCTAATCTAGAACTCATGGCAATCCTTCTGCCTCAGCCTTTCAAGTGCCAGAATCACAAACATAAGACACCATTCCCCACCACCCAAACTTTTCAGACAATGTACTCTTTGGGTAAAAATTAAACCAGGTAATAAAATAGTATATAGCTGGGCAGTGGTGGTGCACGCCTTTAATCCCAGCACTCAGGAGGCAGAGGCAGGTGGATGTCAGTAAGTTCAAGGCCAGTCTGGTCTACAGAGAGAGAGTTCCAGGACAGCGAAGGCTACACAGAAAAACCCTGTCTCGAATGAATGAATGAATGAATGGGTATGTGATGGCTCCCACAACAGCATGTATAAACATGTAGTACTTGTTAGTCAACAACCCAACTGTGTGCACTTGAAACCTCTACCCCCAATTCTTTAAGCCGGCTTGGGCCACTGAAGGAAGCAGACTCAGACCACCCCGAATGACTCATGCCTTCTTCTGCTTTGCCATAGCTCCCTGTCCCTCCTACAACAGTCCTGCACGGCCAGACCCTCCCTCAGAGCCCGGCATATACACCTGGCTTGTACATGATCAACTCTATAAAATCGTTGAGAGACAATACTTTATTCCACTCTGAAAGTACCTGGGAAAACATCTAGTGTGTGCCTCACACTGAAAGACTATCTGTTGAATAAATAAGTCCACGGGTGAGTACATGGCCTCTGCCTCCCACATTGGCATCCCATCCCCAGCGGCATTCCGAAGAACCATGGAAAATATAAGCCCTAATATGACAACTCCCAATGACCCAGGGTAACTGCACGGTCACTTTGGGTTCCTCCTCCGCCTTTAGAACAACACATATACCCATGGGGTTGAACTCAAGTTTCCATGCGGGTACAGGCAGCTGAGGGACCTCTCTCCCCGGCTGAGGCCAAGCAGGGATCTAGCCACAAACATCTAGTAATTCTGAACATGACGTGAACAATGTAAAAATAGCTCCTGTAGCTCTCTGCTCCCACCCTTCTCCCTGGTGACACAAAGGGCAGAACAGAGTGACACCCCTAACAAGCCTCAGCTTGCTCCCACACGGACACCCCAGCCTCCTACATCCAGACCAGCTGTTGTGTGCCAACAGGGAATTCCAGGTTACAATTGCCATAATCTTCACAGATCCCTGAAATCAGACCATTGACAACAACCCAGGAAATCCCCAAATGGGACGCCTGAGGTCCAGGTGACAAGCTAGTCTTCTGTGTACACCTTTCCTTCATTCATGCAGCCCTTGTCGCTTAGAGTGCACACATGGACTTTCTCTCCCATGGGCTCTGGATCAAGATGACATGCTTCAGCCTAGGTAGGGTGGCACATACTTGTAGTCTCAGCTACCCAAGAGGCTGAGGCAAGAAAACATTGCCTGAGCCAGGAGTAGGGTACCAGCCTTGGGAACATAGCACGACCTTGTACTGTTGTTAAAAATAAGTAAAGAGCATGCAGGAGCAGAGGCTATGAGGTCAGTGGGTAAAGTACTTGCTGCACTAATCTAAAACCCTGAGTTCAAATCCCTAGAACCCACACAAAAGCCACACACCTGAAGTCCTGGTGCTTCTACCAGGAAATAAGAGCTGATGAGAGTTCCTGGAAGCCCACAGGCCACTACCCTGGCTTTCCACAGCTGTGAAGAAAAGACACAGTCCCAAACAGCATGGAAGACAAGACCTGCACCCAGGAGTGACCTCTGACCTCCACATGCATGCCATGGCACGTGCATACATACACGCACAGTTTGTTTTTTAAAAAGCACGCTAGCCTCTCCAGCTGTCGGTTAACTCCTTACTTGCCACCATGGTGTGTGACCTGTTTGCTATTTGTGAAACATTTCTCAAAGGAAGTGCCCAGGGCAGACAGGTGGTTCTTGGCAGCGTCTCATGCAGGTGGGCCTAAACAGCTCGCACCTCAACGAATCTGCCTGGGGGGCTGCAGCTTCATCAGCCGGGAAGCGGGTGAAGAGCTCTAAGGGTCAGGCTTAGCCCAGGCTAACACACAGCAGGCAGGAAGATCACAGGGTGAGGGTGACCTCACGCACCGCACCGTAAGAAGGGGGAAGAGCATCGCACGGTGCCTCAGCTTCCGCGGCCGGCCGACTCTGGAAGGGCAGCGTGGGGCGCTGGACTCACAGCTCTTACTCTGCACCACTTTCACAGTGATGCCCTTCTCCCGCACCCCTGCCGCCGCCTCCCCCACCCCACCCCACCCCCCTCCATGAAATGAGGACAAGAACCTTCAAGAAGAGACACAGCCATGTTGCTTTTTGGTAAGTGCTTAGGTCCCTGTCATGTGGCCTGGCATAAACTTCTGCTCAGTCAATATTTACAAAATTAATTGAACAAGCTCATTTTCTCTACCTTGCCTCTGTGTATTCTGGGTATCCAAAAGAAACAGCCTGCACCAAGGATGTCCTCTGAAGGTGGTCTGCTCCTCTCAGCAAAGGGAGTCGGGGTGTCTGTCCCATCTCACACGCCCCTACCCCACACTGTGGGACTCTTCACACTGGTAAAGGAGGAGGGGAGGGGCAAATGACCCCTTCAAAGCCCCAAAAGAAAACCCATCTGCTGCAAAGAGAAGCCAGCACACGCTTTATTTTTAGCTACAAATGATGGACTGTTACTCTCAGAAGAGTGGAGATTCTGCTTCATCACCCTCGGTACCTTTCCAGGATCCCCAGTGGCTTTAGGGAAGAGGGAGGGAGGGAGAACAAGAGGGATGTCTGAAGTGATCTCAGAGGTAGGGAAGGAAGACAGGGAAGGAGGAGGTAAACACAGAGGGGGAGCCAGTGGAGGCCATACAAGTCTCTATGACTCTTCCAACTAACCAGAGGCAGAGTGCCCTCCACGGCCCATGCAAGAAATGGCAGCTGTCACATCATCACCCCAGCCCACTGAGAGATGGGGCAGAACCAGGCTATGAATCAGAAAGGCTGAGTTCCAATGCCACTGCCAGGGCTGTGGTGCTCTGAGGCAGCTACCTGGGTCTCTCGACTCCTTCCTCCTAAGGTGCTGCTGTGTGAGCCACCACAGGGAGGCTGAGACCCAAGAGCACATGCCCACCCTGTCACCTGACCGATTGCCTTTCCATAACTGGGTCTGGAGAAAGACCAGACTTGGCTAAATCCTTTCTAATCTCTGTACTTTCTGTCTTTCCAGTCAGAGGGAACAAGCTGGTGGAGACTCATGTGAGGCAGCAGCTACCCTTGGAGATGTTGGCAAGTGCCCCTTGCAACTTCCTGACACCTCAGTTTACCCTTATGAAACAGGGGGCTGGAGCCGAGCGTAGTGGTGCACACCTTTCATCCTGGCACTTGGGAGGCAGAGGCGGGAAGATCACTCACTATGAGTTTAAAGCCAGCCTGGTCTACATAGCAAGTTCCAGGACAGCCAGGGCTACCTAGTGAGACTCTAGTCTGGGGGAGGGGAGGATGGCACAGGGAATTAGAATTACAATGCCATTTCTTCCACCTTGCCCAAACTGTATCCATGCACCACCAAGAGCAGGCCCTGGCCGCCATCCCTGCAAGCCAGAAGGACTTCCTGAGATCCCACGCTGGCAAATGCTGGGCAATCACCAACATCAGCGAGTGCAGAGACACAGAGGGAAGGTGTGCTGGCTAGTTTTATGTCAACTTGACACAAACTAGTTATCTGAGAGGAGGGAACCTCAATTGAGAAAATATCTTCATAAGACCCGGCGGTAAGGCATTTTCTTAATTAGTGATTGATGGAGGAGGGCCCAGTCCACTGTGGGTGGGGCCATCCCTGGGCCGGTGGTCCTGGGTTCTATAAGAAAGCAGGCTGAGACCGCCGTGGTGAGCAAGCCAGGAAGCAGCACCCCTCCATGACCTCTGAACCACCATCTCCAGGTCCATGCCTGCTTAAGTTGCAGTCAAGACTTCCTTTAATGATGAACAGTGATGTGGAGGTGTAAGCCAGATATATAAACCCTTTCCTCCCCAAGTGCTTTGGTCATGGTGTTTCATCGCAGCAATGGAAACCCTAACTACGACAGGAGCACAAGTCTTCCTTGGCTTTAGCCTCCACGCTAGTCCTGGGAACCACAGGGGTAAACAGGAAGCCCAGCTAGGAGAAAGTAGGCTGTCTATGAAGCATGCTCCCTCCAGGTGAGACCTGAGAGGTGGCAAGTCCTACGGTGGAGAGGTGTGTGTGTGTGTGTGTGTGTGTGTGTCCTTGCACGCGTGTGTGTGCGTATGTGCGAGAAGGAGGGAAGCGGCATGTAAAACGTTGGAGCTGGGACTCTTGAGAAAGAGTGGGGGACAAGGAGGATGGTCAGGGTGCCCAAGCAGGGCTAAAAAGACAGGCTTTCATGGCAAACTGTCACTGCACTCTGTGAGGCCCATTTGGGTTGAGGTTTGAAGAGATGCTTCTGTATCGACTAAACCAAAGCCCAACAGGCTCACTGGAAGGGGAGCAGGGCCACAGGGCCCTAGAACCCAGTGTGGAGCTTAAAGGCACTCGGAGGAAAGAGCCCTCCCGTGCCCTTCACTCCTCTGAAGGCTTCACTCTCTCCCTACCCTCCACTCCCACTTGTTAGCCTCTTACTTTTATTTTTAAACTGGGGCCTGCTTACGGTCAGGTTAATACATTTTTAAAAAGAAAGCCGAGAGTGTGCTGTGGCCTCCCCAAGAGGAGAGGGTGGATCAATAGCCCTTTACTTCTCTCTCTCTGCCACCAGCAGAGGCCAGAGGGACAGGTGAGGACCATGGCAGACAGCATCCTGTGAGTGGGCCTGCGGAGGGCTCCCGCCTCCCTCTCTCTGACTCCCAGGCCACTCATCCTCTCACAATGACCAGTAGAGAATTCCAGACAGCCAAAACACTGAGGCTCAAACCCTAGCTGCTCAGTCCTTGAACAGCCTTGAACCCTGGCTGAAGGAGAACCACCACTCCCTTCCCCTCTGGCTGCACGGCCATTCCTTCATCTGACAGACGAAGCAACAAAAGTGACCTGGCACACCTCGTGTATGCGGAGACCTGATCTGTGCCTCCCACGTTCCAGGATACCCAGGCCCCCCACCGCAGACTCCTCACCCCACCAGCAGTGTTGAGCACCCCTCCCCCCAGGCCAACCTCCCCGACACTGACAGATGGGGAATCCTAAAATACAGTGTACGGATCCTGTTTCGTGACTAGCAAACACGCCAGCCGGGACACTCAGAGAACCCGGCCGGCTCAGGAACAGGATTTCACACATTTCCCAGAGCGGCGGACCTGCGTTCGCCTCCACCAGCCTGCAGGCTCCTCAGGAGCTGGAACCTGCGCCCGGCGGACACAGAACAGGTGCCAGCCTGGGGGAGGGCAAGTGTCCACCGCTTCTAATGCCGCTCTCCCCACTTACTGAGCAGCGGCATGTAGTCTTTGCTCATGTCAGGTACCTGCTACACGCTCTGAAGCCATGCTGCTTGGGGTTTGTTTTTTCTTTCTTTCTTTTTTTTGGGGGTGTGTGTGTGTGTGTGTCATGGCGGACCCTCCCCCACATTGGGTCACAGTGCAGACGGTGAACAGCAGCGGAGTTCAGCAGACATGGTCACGAGTAACCATCACCTTCCCAACAGCACCACTGTGGGGCTCCTCTCTTTCTAGTCCTACTGAAGGACACCCAGGAGCCATGCCAGCTGGCCGTGAGGTCCAGGAGTTTGGGAAGTTGGTCTGCCTCTGGGAGGCCCCTAGGGATAGGCCTGGGATTGGGAGGGTCTCCAAACCAAACTCCCTGGCTTCTATGCAGTTATTTGTACAGGTGAGTGGGCAGTGCTTGGAGGTAGGCAAAGAAAGAACACATAAAGGTTAGAAGCCAAAGTCTACCACTTGCTGGGTTGACACACAGACCTTAATGTCTCCCACATAACACCCTGACTTGGAGCAAGGATTATACCTCACCTCCCTCACACCAAAGGAAAGAAATTGGTCACATTCATCACCACAGTCTTCTGGCTGTAAGAGGGAGCAAAATGCCTGGGCAGACCTCACAGAAAGTTCTGGACATGCAGACTGGCACAGCGGGGTACACCACCAAAGGATCTAAGATTAGAAAGGAAGGAAGGATGAGGCAGGGACCTGAGCCCCTGGCAACAGAGGGAGCCCAAAAGAAAGGGGGCACAGTGGCTGAGCAATACCTCTGACTAGACCACATGGAAGGACGTGGACATGGATGTTGTGGGATGTTCTGTATGCTGTCAATGTGTGCTGCTCTGATTGGTTGATAAATAAAATGCTGATTGGCCAGTAGCCAGGCAGGAAGTATAGGCAGGATAAGCAGACAAGGAGAATTCTGGGAAGAGGAAGGCTGAGTCAGGAGTTGCCAGCTGGACACAGAGGAAGCAAGATGACAAGGCAGAACTGAGAAAAGGTACCAAGCCACGTGGCTAAACATAGGTAAGAATTATGGGTTAATTTAAGTATAGGAGCTAGTTAGTAATAAGCCTGAGCTAATGGCCATACAGTTTGTAATTAATATAAGCCTGTGTGTGTTTATTTGGGTACAAGTGGCTGTGGGACCGGCAGGTGAGAGAGATTTGTCCTGACCAGGACACAGGAAAACTTTCAGCTATACATGAACATGGTCTCCTAAGGGTAGGGGCATGTTTGGGGGGGGGGGGGGATATCACACAGCCAATATAAATGGATATGAACAGTACTATTATCTTTGGGTAGTGAAGGCCTGAGAGGTATTGCTTACGTTTATGATCTACCTTCCTTTACAAAGAACACACACCCACCGGGCGGTGGTGGCGCACACCTTTAATCCCAGCACTCGGGAGGCAGAGGCAGGCGGATCTCTATGAGTTCAAGGCCTGCCTGGGCTACAGAGTGAGTTCCAGAAAAGGCGCAAAGCTACACAGAGAAACCCTGTATTGAGAGAGAGAGAGAGAGAGAGAGAGAGAGAGAGAGAGAGAGAGAGAGAGAGAGAGAGAGAACAAGAACACACACCCCCACATACTATGGAAATGGACGCAAACTATAAAAACATGAATGTAACACATCTGTCACTCTAGGCATAACAAATACTTCTATCCAAAATGGGCCGTCACAGGCCCCGTCTGGGAAGGGATGACAGAAAGTCACTCCCAGGAAGGCAGAGGAGAGTCAAGTATGTTCAAGAGCCATCTTGTACCCTTCTGTGGTTGCTTTCTGACAAGTATATGATGTGCTCCGGCCAGTGATGGCTGCATAGGTGGACTCCTCCTCACATAGCACCTTCAACGTGGGGATGGTCTTGGAAAGGAGGAAAAGCACGAAGACAATACCAATTAATTCCCTTCTCCTTGTTTTGTGTGGGAGCAAGAGCAGAGAAGGGATGAGTAACAGAGGTAGGGAACAAGGTCCCCCACTGCCTAAGCCCCTGCCGCCTACAGCCAGTGCTCTGAAGTCTACAGCCAGTGCTCTGAAGTTTACAGCCACATGGAGGGAAATTTCACTTGGCACGTGTGCTTTTCAACTGTAGTGTTGAGGATGTGTCTAATCCAGATTTCCTATTTACACCACACCGGTTCCCCAACTCAATAGCTCCAAATGCCTTCCACTCTGCTCCTGTCATCTGAACAGGCTCTTCTCAGACGGGGCAACTGCAAGGTTCTGAGAAGCTTCGTCTGGGTTCTGTGCAAGTGAAAAAGTTTTGTTGAGGGCAGAAAGGTGGCTAGCCCCAACCATTCATTACACACTAACACAGACCTGGCTCTTCATGTTTGTCCACAGCAAAAATGCATCTGTTCTTTGTGAGTTTGAGGCCAGCCTGGTCTACAGAGCGAGATCCAGGAAAGGCACAAAGCTACACAGAGAAACCCTGTCTCAAAAAACCAAAATATATATATATGCATCCGTATTGACACTGCACAAAGTATTTGTCCTTTCATAAGTTACCAACTACCAAGGCTGCCCAGAACAGACAGCCCTCGTGCACACTTGCAAAACCAGAGTCCTACTTTCCCATAGCCGGGCAACCCTCTACCTTCCCCATCACCCTTCTTTCAAAACAAGAAGCAGCAGCCAAGTGGCCTCAAAATTAATAGGGAAGAAGGAAAATCTGCCTGCCTCCTTTCTGAGGCCACCTCCAAAGAGATCCACAAACATCCCCTTCATGCTTTCTCTGAAAATGCCTAGTTCCCACAGAAGCAACTTCTCACTCCAAGAGCCAGGCAATGTCTCACTCCTGCTGCTGGCTGTGACCAGCCTGTGACAGGGGAGAAAGAACTTTAGGTCCCTTATGGCAGGAGTTTAAATATGCCTTTGAGAGTATAGTCCTCTGCTGCAGGTCGACTTGTGTTCTCCCTCTACACACACACACACACACACACACACGCCTCTGCTGCAGATCGACTTGTGTTCTCCCTACACACACACACACACACACACACACACACACACACACACACAGGCCTCTGCTGCAGGTCGACTTGTGTTCTACACACACACACACACACACACACACACACAGAGGCCTCTGCTGCAGATCGACTTGTGTTCTCCCTACACACACACACACACACACACACACACACACACACACACACACACACAGGCCTCTGCTGCAGGTCGACTTGTGTTCTCCACACACACACACACACACACACACACACACACACACACAGAGGCCTCTGCTGCAGATCGACTTGTGTTCTCCCTACACACACACACACACACACACACACACACACACACACACACACACACACACACACCATGCTCAAGTCCTCCTCACAGCCAGGTACCCATGACTGTAAACCTGTCTGTAGGCAGGTCCTTTGCAGATGTGATCGAGCCAGCATGAGGTCATATTGGATGTGAGTGGGCCCTGATCCAATGAGGAAATGTGGGCACACAGACACAGGGAGGATGCCAGTGAGGAGAGGCCGAGGTCGGAGTGACACAATGTCAGGGACTGCCAGCACCACCGGAAGAGGAAGGCGTGGAACAGACGCCCGGGAACGTTCAGTGAGTGTGTGGCCCTACTGGTCCTTGATCTTAGACTTCCAATCATTAAAACTGTGAGAAAAATAATTTTGTTGCGTAAAGGCAACTTATTCGTGGCCCTTTGTTAGTACAATTCTGGAAACACATAGACCTCTTTCCAAATCTCGCCACTCTCCCGCCTCCCCATCAACTGCCCTCTTCTTCTGCACTATTCCTACTCCAGAGATATATGACACAAAATGATGGAACTACACCATTACTCAGCCAACCTGACAGTTCCCCAAGACCACCAAGGACCGGCCAGAGACCCAGTCCCATCCAGATCACAGCAAAAAAGTCACCTTTCCCAGGTGGTAGGCTCCGGCCCCTGGCCTGCCAGCTGAAAACAGCCAAGCAGAATCTCAAACAACTCTAGTGTCAAGAAACACAGAGATGTGGAAAGGATGGGTGGGATGAGCAGTAATTAGCAGTCAACAGAAACACAAGACGGTTAAAAAAGGAACCTGAAGGTAAGGGGGACAGACAAGACACCCCTATAGCTGCCCACTGCCACCCACATCCACCTGACTCCCGTCCCCTACCGGAAGTGCCCGGAACTCACTGCAGCAGCCCGTCACACAGGCTGTCACCTGGCCGTGACTACCCACACAGCTGCTGCACTTTGAGCCTCCACAGGGAGGAAGCCAGCCTGCTGCTGCCCAGGGGCTAGGCGTATTTGTTTTGGGGTTCCAACACTGGAACTGGATAAGGCCAAGTCAACACTGGAAGGCCAAGTAGCTGGCTGGGCAGCTGGCTGGGCTGGACGCTCCACACTCTGCTGCTCTACCTGGGCTAGCTTCCGGTCATCAGCGGTTCCCTTTGTGCTCCCCTGCCACATCAGAGCATAGCAACAGCTTGCCTCAGTAGTCCCACCAGAGTCTCTGAGGACAAGAACATACACACACACACACACACACACACACACACACACACACACACACACACACACACACGAGTGCCTTTTCAGGTACCCAAGTCCTCCAAGTCTGAAAATGCGAAATATTAGAGCCACCAGACACCCACATCATCTTAGGAACAAAGGGCAGAATCTAGCCAGGTATGATGCTCATATGCCTATAATCCCAGCACTCAAGAGGCTGAGGCAGGAAGACGACCACACGTTTGAGGCCAGCCTGGGCTATACAATGAATTCTGGACCAACAGTGACCCTTTTTCATAACACAAAAAGGACAGAATCTCAGGTCCTAAAACAAGCAGCCTTGGCCCCAGGTAGGGGGAAAAACAGAAAGCCAACAGTACCAGTCCAAACTCCCCCAAACCCCATGAAACCAAATTATATGGGGAGCCCAGCAAACAGCTGCCTCAGGCCCCAGCCTCGGATAAGCATGCTGGCTTCTCCAGGCAAGAACTGGTGAAGGCCTGGGCAAATGCCTCAGTTAAACATATTACAGAGCCCCGGGGAATAAGGGGTCCACACCACATATAATCAATAAGGAAACTGGTACGCAATAGCCAGAGAAATACACCGAAATCATTATTTTACAACTGCCTTTTTCAAGAGCTGAACCTGACCTCAGCTGGGATTCCTAACAATTTCCTCCTTTTCACCCTCCCTGTCCTCTTCCCATCCCCCCGCAAGTTCAAGCCCCCAGCACGTGTCCTGAAATGAGTAACACTAATTGCTAGCCAGGGGTTCTTCAGTCTCAGTCATTGGCTGTCATTCCAACTAGTCTGCCCCAAGATAAACTGTACCAATCTGCAACCCCAGATACACCTCCACCTCACCTGGCTATTCCTCATCGGCAACTCCCAACCTTGGACTGTAAAAACATGCTAAGTAGAACAATGGGTTCCATCTGGAAAGGCCCACAACACACTGATGTTTGACAATCTGGGCTCTGGAGGCTCCAGTTCTGCCTTAAGTGGTGACCTGAGGACAGGTTACATGCACTTTCTGCTGCCTCTCATAAAGATACATGGACATCTCCCTCCTGCTGTTGTGGGGGACAAAGAAAAGGACACCAAAGTGACCCTGGATGATTCCACACCAAGGCCATTATACAACATTGAAGTGGCCTTCCTCACCAGCGCCGGGACAAATGGAGACACAAGCTAGAAACCTGTGCCAGGCACAAGGCAGTCCAACAAGGCAGAAGTCCTGCTTTGCCCAAGTGACTGACAGGCCCAAGAAAGGCTGTGGTGTGATTTACGAGGGCCCTGGCCAAGAAAGATTTATCCGTGTATGGCCTTCAGATAGTTTGGAAGGCTCAGGCACAGCCCTGGTTTGGCCAAGGATCTCAGCAGCAAGTAATTTTCTAATTGATTCATTAGCACTCCAATCAGCAACTCCTTAGACACAAAGGGTCTTGTTCAGGTCTGGATGCCCAAACCCAGGATGTCGAGCTGCCACAGCTATTCCAGCGGCAGCCCAGGGGCAGCCAAGGGCACCCCACACGGAGACCTTCCAGAAATCACCCACCAAGGAAAAACCTCAGAGTCTGCAAACAGAAACTGAGCCTCATGGCTTCTTAGGTGCTGCAGAATTTGTTATTAAATATTTGTTTTACTTTTGTGTGTGTGTGTGTGTGTGTGTGTGTGTGTGTGTGTGTGAGAGAGAGAGAGAGAGAGAGTGATCATACTCACAGAAATCAGAGATCATACTCACAGAAATCAGAGACACAGGATCTCCTGGAGCTGGAGTTACAGGTTGCTATGACCTGCCCAGTGTGGATGTTAAGTACCAAACTCAGATCCTCTGTAAGAACAATATGTGCTCTTAGGTGCTGGCTCATCTCTCCAGCCCTAAACCATGTTTTATCATGGGAATGCGTTGACCAAAAGTAACATGGAAAAAGTTAAAAAGAGGGGAAATAGTCTGGAGGGAAATACTCAAGAATCTTGTCTGTACAAAGTGAGCCTTGGTACTAGACTGACAGGTGACTTTCTCCCTGCTACTTCCAGCACTGAGGTTGGAACCCAAGGTCTCACACACACTGGACCCTGCTCTCACCCTCTTCCTGCCTCTTCCTAATGAGTATGTATAGAACATACAACTTTTTCACTTCTCTTTGTAGGTGAGGGGGGAGCAGAGCAACAGCGGCCCACATTACTCTAAAGATTAGAGTGTATACCAAACACCGGACTCAACTACACAGAGCCCGCTGGCCTCTCAGGAAGCATACGCAGAAAGGTTACAAAATCACTCCGGTCACATCTATGAGCAGCGGAAACTCAGTCATGGAACTCAAGAGCAACACTGTAATACTCTAAATGGAAATGAACTTTAAGAACAGTCTTAGCTAGGCATGGTCGCACGTGCACGCAACCCTGTAATCTCAACACCTGAGAGGTGCTGGCAGAGAGACTTGGAGTTAGTCCAGCCTGGGCTACGCAGCAAGACCACGCAACAAACCAATCTTTCCTCATTTCACATTCCTCTTGGCACGTGGAATGTTCACAAAAAGGTGGGTCTATGACAGTCCACGCTGACGACAAGGAATCTTAGGTGTTCTCAGAGGAAGGCTCAGAAGAAACCTGACTGGGTCCTCTGAGAGCCCCCTTGGGACCAGTGTGCTAGCTGAACACCTGATTATGGTGAAGTCCTCATGGGTCAATGTCCACATGTGTGTAATGGCACTTTGGAACGTTCCTGACCCGACTTGCCTGGCTCAGCACATGGCTCTACCTCCTCCCACCCCCAGCCACTGGTCCACACTTTATAAGTTCACCTCCCAGGTGGGTTTGGTAAGCCAGAAGGCAGTGTGGGCCCCAACTAAGCAACAGGGTCTCACAGCACCAAAAGATAAACTTTTGCATGAGATACCTCAGTCTGCATAGCCCTGGGCTAAGGCAGAATTTGGGGCACACAAAGGACCACATGCCAACATTTCAGAACCAGCACATCATGCCATGGGATGTGTGGACTAGGGTACAGTCCTGCTTCATCTACAGTGAAACTATCTGGTTGGCTAAATGTGGCACTCTCCAGGAAAGCCAAAAGGGTCCAGACTTCATGACCTATAGATAAAGGAGGCTTCTTCAAACGACACTGGGAACGAAGCTGAGCTTCTCCACAAACTGCCTGTGTGCCTCTGTCAGACACTGTCTTCCCTGGGCCACCGCCTCACTTCCTGTCAGGTTTCACCTCTTCTCTTCTTCCTTAGCCTCACCTCCATTCTATCGTAAGTCTCATGGTGACGACAGTATGGTGGCTGGTGATCTTCTGGGTCTGGGTCTCACTCTGTTTCCTGACCATGTGGCACCTCCCATGACAGCACCTCCTTCCTGCTGTGACCAACACAAATGTGTGGACAAGATTTGAGGGCTACCATCTAAACAGCTCCACACACCCGACACAGGGAAATCCTCTGCCGTTTTCCCTCTCTAAGCCAGGGGATGATTAATAATGGAAGAACGTCAACAAGACCCACAGGGCTTGACTGAAATGTCCCCGCCACAGAGCACAACGCCCACCTGACTCCACAAAACTTGAGAGACACCGGCCCCCGGAAGTCTGAAGGCCCTGCTGAATGGCCAGCCCCAGCCCTCAAAGAAAGTAGGAGGCAGTGAGAGGAAGCACACTGGCCTCGCGGTGGGTGCTGGCCCTCAGCAATCGCCCTGTCCCTCTGTGCTCCTCGGTTTACTCAACTGCAAGCGGCCCAGAAATGCCCGCCCGTAGCTCTGCCATCATCCCGGCGGCAGCCGGGGCTGGGTGCCCACTTATCTATTACACATCAAGTCTCACTTCTCTCATCCACAGGGCAGACCCATTTTTTTTGTTAGTTTGTTTTGTTTTTGTTTTTCGAGACAGGGTTTCTCTGTGTACTTTTGGTGCCTGTCCTGGATCTCGCTCTGTAGACCAGGCTGGCCTCGAACTCACAGAGATCCGCCTGGCTCTGCCTCCCGAGTGCTGGGATTAAAGGTGTGCGCCACCACCGCCCGGCGGGCAGACCCATTCTTAACAGAAGTAAGGCTCAGTGTAAGAACCAGAGCCACCCACCAAGCCAAAGGGGGAGACAGGAAGGGGACCTCCACATAAATACCCTACAGCAGTGGTTCTGGATCATGGCCCTTTTGGGGGTGGTCAAATGACCTTTCCACAAGGGTCCCCTAAGGCTGTCTGAAAACACAGATATTTATATTATGATTCATAACAATAGCAAAATTACAGTCATAAAGTAGCAATGAAAATAATATTATCATTGGGGTCACCACAACATGAGGACCTGTATTAAAGGAACTGGATTCGCAGCATTAGAAGGTTGAGATCCACTGCTCTAGAGGGTCCAGAAGTCTTCTGTTAACCTGCCCCTGACCCACGATAACATCCACGCATACCTAGCCCCACAAACTTTACCTGGAAAACTCCTTCCTTCCTCCCCTCTAAAGCACTTCCCCTTTCTAGGAACCTGGAAGCCCTCCATTTGCATGCCCCTATTTGGAAAGCTTCTGCTCTGAGTATCCAAGTGAATGCTACAGATCAATTCTGACCACTTCTCAGTGGCTAAGATCCCTGGGGCAGCTCTTGAGGTACAGCTGGCACCTCCCCGTTCCTAACCCCTTCCCTGGGCCTTACCAACTCTCTCAGAGCTGCACTCTATCGGACAAAATAAGTCGAGCTAAATAAGCACTAACGCCAGCCACCTTCACACTGAAAAGTCAGTCTGAGGCCCAAGAGTATAGAGATGTTCGTGTGGTTTTTTTCCTTCCAACAGACATGGGCTGAGGGACCTGAGAGGGACCTTGGACAACTGGCCAGCCAATTGCTGCCATAGTACAGAGGGGAATGACTCTTACAAATTACTTGGGGACTACCGGTGGCTAATCACATCCCCACCCAAGAACAGTCCCACATCCCAAAGAGCTTCCAAGAGCGAAGACTCCCACTCTGTTCTGCTAACATACATCCTCACCCAGAAAGCCAAGCACTAGCACACCTCACCGGCTGGAGACTCTGGTCTTCCAAGGAAATACACCCCCACTCTGCTGCACTGGGCCCCTCCTATCCTCAGCCAGGACCACCTTCCAGCCCAGCTTTCCTCACACCTGGCCCACGCACAGCAGGTGGAAGGCTCCACATGACATGGCACAGTGGGGCAGGCCTAGTCTGGGACCCAGAGCCTCGTAAGTGTGTGTACCTCTGCTGCACTCTGACTCTGACCCTCAGCACTTGCTTCGATGCGAGAGGAAGGAGGGGCCTCCACAGACATGCGCCAGGTCTCTAAGACCTCTCCTCTAAATCCCAGGGGCTGCCGTGAACAACTCCCCAACCCTAACCCACGTGTCCAAGAAATACCCACTTTCCCAGAGGGAAGCAGTCCCGAAGGAGAAGAAAGCCACACAACTACTATACCTGAGCCCCTCTGAAGCTGCCCTGACCTCATCCAGAACTCTGGTCGAGTGTGTGCCGCCCAAATATGCCATCTCCTCTACTCCTTCTACAGCCTGTGGGTTCCGAGGGCCAACATTCGAGAGGAACAGAGATGGAGCAGGAGAAAGACAAGCTGACGCCAGGGTGCCTTGTGCCGCCCAAGGCCAAGAGACTCTTGGCTACACTGACAGTCCACCTAAAGCAAAGAGGTGGAGTGGGGTAGGCGGCTCTTTTCCCTTCTGCTGTTGTCTCCAAGGTTCCTGGTGTATGCACTGGGAGGCTCAGGCCAGCACTGCCTGCTCTCTGCCGTGCCTGCCACATGCAACATGCTACAGACGTCCGTGAGAGAACAGTGGAAACGAGACACGCTGTCCTGTGCCGCCGGACCAGGCACCTGGCAGGCATGAGGTACCTCATAGGCCCAACTGATTCAGATGTCTGGACAAAATCCATCTGCAGGTAAACAGAAGAGGAGGCCAGCACACAGACAGGACACCTGGGACCGTCTCCATGTCAAACAGGCCCCCGCGTGTAAGGAGGATTCCTGGGCAAATTAGAGAAAGACCTTTTCAAGTTCCCCTAAAGAGCTAGTCCCTCTCAGGGCACTTAAAAAAAAAAACAAACAAACAAACCAGGATTCAGGGGCTGGGGAGATACTTCAATCAGTAAACATGAAGACACACGTTTGAGCCCCGGAACTCATGTGAAAACGTTGGCATGATGGTGTTCACTTGGAATCCCAGTGCTGGAGAGGCAGAGACAAGAGGATCCCTGCGGACTGCTGGCCAGCCAGCTGAGCCTAATGGATGAGCTCCAGGCCAAGGAGAAACGCTGTCTCAAGGGGTAAATAGTGCTTCGGAAGATGACACTCAAGGCTGACCTCCACACACGTGCACACACGTACACATACCAGCACATACATAAACACACACATTAAAACAATTCCATTTACTAGAGGTGCTGTTCCAAGGGGCTAATGGATATGGAGAGTGAGCCCGGCACCCCTGCTGTCCGCGACATCTCTCTTTGTACGGGGTGGGGGTGGGGGGGTGTGCTGTCCCACACAAAGGACCTCCCCACAGCTCCTTCCCCTCCACCCACCCCACCTGGCCAAGCCCCCACGAACACGGCTCATGCCATCTGAACGGTTGTTTTGGAATGTGCCAGTAATTCTGGTGGCAGGCACAGCAAGCTTGAGCTCAGCAAAGAAACCAGCTGGAGAGGCAGCCTCACGAGATGATGAAATGCCAAACCAACCCCTACATCTTCTCCAGTCTCTCGGGTCACCTACCAGATTAGAAGGCCTGTTGCTACGGCAACCATATCTTGCAAGTGTCGGCTGAACTTCCCCATAATTTTTAACCCTTAAAGTAGCTGGGAGAGGGTGTGTGCAGGCGAACCCAAATCCCAAATGTTGGCCTGCTTTGGCTCCACTCCCACAATTAAAGCAAGAGAAAAGAAAAAACGGCAGCCAGGCGAGGACGAGGGTCCACAGTTGGGCAAACAAACGTGGAGAGTGAACAGGCTGCCTCCACACCC
The DNA here is from genome assembly GCF_007827085.1 of Peromyscus californicus insignis. NCBI lineage: Eukaryota > Metazoa > Chordata > Mammalia > Rodentia > Cricetidae > Peromyscus > Peromyscus californicus. Next base: position 44,708,205 of record NW_026294573.1, read on the forward strand.
ACCTTTCCCTCCTACCAGCTCTCCACCAAAAGGCCGGCTGACAGCAGCCTGCAAACTTTCCACACACTGGCAGCACCAAGGCACCAGGAGCTACCAGGAAGACAAGACCAAACAAAGGCAAAATGGAAAGCTGCCTGCCCCTCCCAGCCAGGCGCCTCGCCCTTGTGCTGTGGAACAGCGCCGGGCCCTTCTGTGGTAAGCAGAAGGTGGCTGGGAGTTAGGCGCAGGGGACAGATGGCCGTGCAAGCGCTGGCACTTTCCAGTTGTCTGACGGGCACCTGCTGCCAAACAGGCCCCCGTCTCCCTGAAAAGCGCTCCCACTCCAAATGCAGAACCTGGGTATAGTATAGTGGCGCCCACTCCGGTGTGAGGCGTTGCGGTGGCGCTGCCACAGCCAGGGGCCTCTCCTCCGGCCTTCCACCCACATCTGCAAGTCATCCTCAGCATCCTGCCCCTGACAGACCAGCCATGCCTCCTCCTCCTCCTCGTCGTCGTCAGGGCAGCCTCCCTCTACCCACACCCACAATTTGTTCCTAGACTGGGGTTCACAGGGTCTCCAACGAGTCCATCCGTACAAGGACTTTCCTCAGGCCCTCAGATTTGATGGGAGAACGTTCATAAATGGACACAGAGGGGAAAAGGTCCCACCACGGCCTCTCTGAAGGAGGGAGTCAGGCCTGCGTGGCTGACCAGGAGGACCAAAGGTGCCTGGGAAGGGGGTGCAGCAAGGAAGAGTAACTGACAACCCGACTTCCACCTGAGTCTGGATCGAATTGGGTGGTCTGCCCAAGTCTTCCCAAGGCACCCGGCACACTGGCCTACAGTAGGACTGACCAGGTGAGGCCACTGTGCTGGTGCAGATCCACAGCATGCTCAGAAAGCAAGGGTGTTCAACATGGGGGTGGGCTCTGCCTCGGCAGTTCCCTTCCCTCGAGTCAAAGTTCACGACCAGGATGTAAAACAAAAATTCAACCCTGTCCTTCATCACCCTCCAGCCGGCCTCTGGGTCCCATACGAAAGGGGCACCCGGGACAAAACCCAGCCCAGTAAACTCAAGTGCCGGTAAATAACCAGGCACACCACCTGGACGAGGGATGGCCTATCAGCAGGTCCACCATCACCCAGCCCTTCCTTACAGATCATTCCAGCAAGTTCAGAAGAAGCTAAAGTGAGGTGAAGCGGTGGGGGCAAGGGTGAAGGCAGGCCCTTTCCCCGCCCTCCTGGGGACAGGAAAGGAACACTTCAGCGGGAATCTTATCACATGGGCATTTGGACACTTGGTCACCAAGTTGGCCATCGGACTCCAAAAGGCAGCTTTCAAGGGAGGACTCCCCACAAGGCAAGACAGTGAATATGCCATCTAGAAATAGGGGTGGTCCTTAGGGAGGCACTCTAAGAATGTTTTTGAGATATTTTTTCCAGTTTTTTTTTGGGGGGGGAAGGGGGATTTGTTTTCCATTTTAACCCACCAGATGGGCAGGTTGCCACCAAGCTTATCCATTGTTAAGTCTTGTTATCCAAATCCTTTGGCTCATTCAACAAATCCTCACTGAGCACTTACTATATGCCAGACACTGTAAACACAAGAGTGAATACTAATCACCTGTCTGCCCTTAGGGAGCGTCTCACTGGGCAAGGGAACACTGCGCGCTGACAATGTTCCATCTCTGCCTTGGTGACAGACCCTTAGCATCTAGATACAGGGGGCTTGAGCTCTCCAGGGTGCCCACCTGACCAGGTAAAGAGGGAAGTCAAGGCAGTTCTAAGGCTCTTTACAAAGCCATGACAATGGGTAGGCGGGTGGGCGGACATGCAGGCACACGCGGACGGACACACACACACACACACACACACACACACACACGAGACTATGGTCTCTCCAAGGCAGAGAGCTCCAGCCAACCCCGAGACAGAAAAGGGGGAGACGGGCCTATCCCTTTCCCCTCCCCATCCTAGGTCTGTTTCTCCTCCTGGTAAATGAAGGGTTTGTCCAATCGAACCTCTAAAGACACCCTCCTGACCCCTAGGAGACTGGAACCATCCTAGCTGGATGGGGCTAAGGAAGAAGCATGCTGCCTACAGGACTGCCCGCAGAGCAGGCCTCCCAGTGATGGCGTCCCCACCTACACTTTCAGCCTCTCAAGTCTCAGTGTTGCAGGGAAATTCTGCCCACAGCTCTGAATAATAATAGAAGTAACATTTAGGTAAGGTTGGGGATTAAGTTAAACCTCACTTAAGAGGCAGGGATGTTGGCATTTGGGAGCAGGAAACAGGCCTGGGAACGCAGTTAATACCTACCACAGAGCAAAGCGGATCACTGCCAGCTCCCGACGAGACATCGTCCGCCCCGCCGCGCTTCTCCCTCCTGCCAACTGCAGACACTTCAAGGGCACCGGGCCAGAGAGTGGGGGCTACAGGTCAGTTTCGGAAAATACATTTGCAGAAGAACACCAACAACCCAAAAGCCAGGAAGATGCCATCCAAAGCAGAACTGAGGCTCTGAGATGGGAACCCACTGGTGAGGGTGGAGGAAGGGCTTTTGTGGGAAGAAGAGAGACTTGTGTGGGTTGTGACTAATAATTACCACCCCAAAACCTGCCCCAGGAAGAAGTCTTTCCGCTCGACAGTGGAAATACCTAGAAGCCAGGCTTCTGTCCACCCTGAAACTGAAATGGATTGCTCTCTTGAGCGACAAGTTCCCTGCCTCTAGAGACAAAGCAGGGACTGTGGTGGGAATCAGAGGCAGAGAAACGCTCAAACTCAGAAGGGGCTTTAAAGGTTATCAATTGATAATATGCAGATGGGGGCAATATGAAAGAGAAATTCAGGCCCTTCATGTTTTAAAATAGCCTTTTCTTAAAAAAAAAAAAAAGTCCAGGATTCCTAAGGAGGGCATGGAAGGGACTTTGCCTGCCTTTCACTGACCTCAGAGGGCTTTTTATAAACCCCGGCTTCTCTGGCATCCTTGGTCAAACCCCACCCTCCTTCTTCCAGGCTGCAGAGGTCACTCTTTTGTGGCAAAAGCTGCAGGTGGTGACTGAGAGGCTGGGTCAGTAAGAAAGGCTCCATTGTGTGACAACTCAAATGTTTAGGGCACTTCAGTCCTGCAGAGTCAGGAACAAGTTTCAGGGCGCAGGCAGTAGGGGAAATGCAGCAGGTTGTCACTGCGGCTCTGGGAGGTCTTGCTGCCATACTGGTGTCCCTTGGCAGTGTCACCCAGCCTGGCAGGCGAAGAAGACAGTGTCCTATGATTAGATAACTCTAACCACCCACCCCTGGGAAATGCTCGAGTCAGACTGGCAATCACAAAGGACTAAAATCTGAACCTCCCATTGCTACCGGGTATCAGTATAACTCAAGGCCACCGGAACTGCCATCCCTTCAAGTTTGATTCTCAATCAAAGCATAACACGTGCTCAAGGCACAGTTGCACAAAGAATGAGGCAAGGCAGTATAGCAACACTAGTAACCACAACACTCAGAAGCTGTGGGGTCAAGAGTTCAAGGCCAGGCTCTGTATGCTTGCGTGTGTGTGTGTGTGTGTGTGTGTGTGTGTGTGTGTGTGTGTGTGTGTGTGTGTATATTACATGCCCATGCATACAAATGCAGAAGATACAGGAGGACATTGCCTATTTTCCTGTGTCAAAATATGTTCCTTTATCACTCTCCATCTTTTGCCTTGAGAAGGGTCTCACACGGAACCTGGAGCTCACCATTTCAGCTAGGCCAGCTGGCCAGGAAGCTCCTAGAGGCCACCAGGCTCCACCTCCCAATGCTGGGGTTACTGGCATGTGCAGCCATACCTGGCTTTTGATGTGGCTGCTGGAGATTCCAGCTTGTGTCCTCACGCTCTCAGAGCATGCGCTTTCACCCGTTCTGGGCTATCTCCCTAGACCAGTCTCAATTTGAGACAATTACGTAACTTCTTTCCCCCAAACTAATTCATCTATCTCTTTGTATTCAACTCCATATTGCACTAAAACCCCTTTGCATTCCCCAAATCCATGGTGAAATAAAAGCTATCCAGAAACTTAGTGAGAAAAGTTAAAAGCTCCACAAAAGTAGGGGTTTTTATGTTTTGTCCACAACTCTATCTCCAAGCATGTGGTATATGTATAATGTACATATACACACACACACATATATATATATAAAATATATTTTTTTATTATATATAAATATATATATTTATAATGTTGAGCTAGTCACCATTCTGCTCAACAGATATCTGAAATGAATCCAGCCAACAAATTCACTGTATGACCCTGGCCAAGTCACTTCTCTCTTGAGACCATCTTTTCTCAGCTATGAAACAACAATACCAGGGGACTTAGGATGATCCTCCAATTTAAGGGTTTGAAAGTCTATGATCCAAGTCTGAGTCTGGGTGTCTCCACATGGAAGAAGCTAGGAGGCAGTGTAGGGCTATGCAAAGAGCCGCATGGTCTTGGGGAAGTCACTGAACACTCTTTCAGCCTCAACTTCCTCATCTGCAGAATGGGGGCTAGGCCTAAACCACCTGGGCAGGATGGACCTAGACTATGAGATAAGCTTTTGTGAGGAGAGGTGCTAGTCACGAAACTCCACAAATCCTCACAAGGAAATTCTGCTTTACTGCAGGCTCTCAGTGACATGTGCCAATTTTGGACAAAGGACAATCAAGACCAGTTCACAAAATAACATGCAAAAATCCACACTGCAAACACTCCTCTCTTCCCTGGAAAGATGTAAATTTTGATACAATATAATTCATGAGGGTTTTGCCCCCCTTTCAGGAGACTGAACAGAGAGGGAGAGAGGGAGAGAGAGGGAGAGAGAGAGAGAGAGAGAGAGAGAGAGAGAGAGAGAGAGAGAGAGAGAGAGAGAGAGAGAGAAGGTTTGGAAAATTGAAGAGCCACACAGAGATGATGAAGCGAGGCTACAGGAGAATTCCATAGTCACTGAGGTGCGGGGCAAGCAAAGAAACACAGCACTCCCTCAGCCCCAGCCCTGCCTCAGGCCTCCCACTCTGAAGGATTAAGCTGGAGCCCCGGGGTTGGGAGTAAGTGCCTTAAAGAAGAGGTGCAGAGCCTGTTCTCAAGGAATGAGGACACCTCTCCTCTCCATGGCCCAGCTAAATAAACAAGCAAGACCATAATCAGCAGTATGTGACTGGAGTACCTATGAGTAGCAGTGACCAAAATCAAGACAAGTGGCCTTTCAAAACACTACCGATACATTTGGGCTCCAGTCCCAGAACGGAAGCAGCAGGCAACAGCCACGTTAGCAGGTAAAAGCCCTCTCCTCTAACTCCGCCTGGCTGGCAAGACTGGTCACCCTCCTGCTCATGCGCTCCATTCTCACTGCCTCATAAAGAGAGGGAACCAGAAACTTCTTCCAGACAGAGATCTGGGCATCCCTTCAGAGCTGAGGAAGGAAAGGGATTTAAGACCGGGGAGAGATTTCCTACCCGACTTAAGGCAAAATTCAGAATGCACAGCTTCTTGTTCCCAGACTGTTATCTGGTATCTGGTTTTTTTGTTTTGTTTTGTTTGTTTTCTGGTTTTTGGTTTTTTTCCGAGACAGGGTTCTCCGTGTAACAGCCCTGGCTGTCCTGAACTCACAGAGATCCACCTGGCTCTGCCTCGATGTCTGGCTCCAGTATCTGGCATCTTAACTTCATCCCTATTACCCGTCTTCACCTCCTTGCTAAGGACAAGCACAGGAGACCACAAATAAACACAGCCTCACAGCATCCCAGAGAGACGCCCTCCCTCCCTCCCTCTATCCACCACACATTCATTTCTTCACACCCAGAGCTCGTGGAGCAGCAGTGGCTGCCAACCCTGACAGCCCAGCACCAAGAGGGTCCCAGTTAACACACTGCCATGGCCGGGGGACGTATCTGTGCACACCGGCATCCTGACACTCAAGAAGCTGAGGCAGGAAAAGTCAAAGTTCAAGGCCGGTCTGTGCTCCATAGAGAGACTGTTCTCCAAAGAACATGGCCTCATTCATAGCTCTACTCTGACCCTGCAGGGCAGAACAAGTTTCCATACGTCACTTCCTCCCCTACTGTCTTAGGGTTTCCACTGCACCATGACCACAGCAACTCTTACAAAGGAAAACATTTAACTGAGGTGGCAGCTTGAAGTTTTAGAGGTTCAGTCCATTATCATCATACATGGCCACACACAGGCGGACATGGTGCTGGAGAGGGAGCTGAGAGTTCCGCATCGTGCACAGGCTACAGAAGGAGTCTACCTCACTGGGCGTGGCTTGAGCATACATGAGACCTCAAAGCCCGCCTCCACAGGGACACACTTCCTCCGACAAGACCACACCTACTCCAACAAGGCCACAGCTCCTACTAGTGCCCTCCCTTTGGGGGTCATTTTCTTTCGAACCACTACCACAAGTACCTTCTCTCTGCACAGGAAATAGTCCAGCAGGGTAGGGCTACCTAGACTTGTCCTGTGGACTGACAATGACTAGGGAGAGCCATATGGGCTCAAGCTGGCTCCCTGGAAGGGCTAACCGGAAAGGTTGTATCCCGCCTCAGCTCCTTCAGATGTCCTTACACAGGGGTAGAGCTGCAGCCCGGGGAGGGAGCTGTGAGGAAGACTAAGGGAGATTCCTCACCCTGTGAGCTCCAAAGCCTAAACGCATTGGGAAACAGAAGGTCCCACACCTGACGTTTTCTTCATAACCAGGTAGCTGGTTTTATTTACTTAAGTTTTAGTTTATCTTCTTAAGCTGTCCAAACATTTGTCTGAGCGGCTCAGCTACATGCAGGCTGCCCCAGGGGCTGGTCCTGCTTCGAAGGTAGATCCCTGGGTTCTCCCCGAGAAGAGCATTCCCAGCATGTTTATAAAGCTGTGTGTGCCCTCCAGGGCTACAGCAGAATGGAAGGGGGCAGGGGAGAAAATGAATGATCTCAAAGCCAGTGGTTGGCCTGCCCAGATGATGCCTTAGAGAGAGGGCTGTAATTCTCACTGCCTTCATGGCCTGGGCACTGCACCTGGAGGGTATTTCTGGGAGGGAGGCACCAATCTTCAAGGCCCACTCCAGCAGAGCATCCCTGGCAGGTCAGGTCCTATTTGTGAGATACACTTCGGTCTGTATGAGTTACATCCACACTTTCTATCTAGACCTACAAAGGGCCCTAGTTGACCCATCTGGGAAAGAGGATGGTGTTCCCTCTTCTGCCAGCCTGCTCAGGGGGAAAACCACACAGCCTCCAGCAGTGTGAGTAACCAACATTTCTTCACCTGCCAGGAAAGTAGCACAGTTCAAAGAACTGAGAGAAACACTACCAATTTAACAATCTGATGCCACAATGGGCAAAGTTACAAACAAGAAGGGTAGCCAGATTTGTCTTTCTTTTATCCACTAACCCCTCACTGCCAGCCTTTTCCGGCCCTCAACCAAACAGCATCATACAAATCAAGAGGGGAGGGGGTGTGAGAGGATCAGATGAGAAGACACAAGAATGCAGCAGTATCTAACCCTGAAACCATCCTCTGGGCCCCAATTATTTAATATAAAAATGGAAGACAAAGAGTGGTTGGGAGCACTGACTGCTCTTCCAGAGGTCATGAGTTCAATTCCCAGCACCCACAGGGCAACTCACAACTGTCTGTAACTCCAGGACCCAACACCCTCACACAGACATACATGCAGGCAAAACACCAATGCACAAAAAAATAAATAAATTATATTTTAAAAAGGAAGACAAAATCCCTAAACTGACCGTGGTGACCATAGTTTGCCTCTTTCCTCCCACTGTAAAAGGACACTGCGGGGGGGAATCCACAGGGAAGGGTGTGCTGTTCTACAGTAGACGACAGTGTCTTACCCAGACTCTGAATGGGAGTCCCCAAATCTGACAGCACTCCAGGAGCTGGGTGACTTGCACTGGACTAGCACACCTGCTCCCTGGAAAGCACTAGACAAGCCACCTTCCAGCTGCCGGAAGGAGAGTGTGGGTGGGGTGCAGATTCATGGCAAGCTGGGACCTCAGGGGAATTCAGGGTTCAGATGTTGCCCTGATTCAGATAGGAATTCCGCCTCACGGGCTAACCTGGTGCACAGCCAGAAGCAGTGAGTAACCAACATTTCTCTACAGCAGCCAGAGAATACTCTGGAGCTCGAGAGCGTAAACTGAGGCACACAAGCTAACCCCAGCACTGGTAAGTAAGCTTGAGCTGGGCCACGGCCACGGGCTCTCACGTCTGCTTCGTCCGTGGCTCATTCTGTGCTTCGGTGGCAGGGCTGAATTGCAAGACCACATTGCCCACAAAGCCTAACTCTCTACTGGCTGGCCCTTTCCAGGAAGGTCTGATGACCCAACTCTAGGGTCCAGCACACTTTATTACAAAGGCCTTAGTAGACAGGCATTTCAAAGAATGAGGACGGACTTCCAGAGTTTAGGATCTCCACTTTACATATGGAAAAACTGAGGCCTAGGGCAGAGGAGGGGTCCTCTAAAGGGTAAGGTCCCAGATGCCCCCAAATCCCATTTGTGGGGTTCTCAAAACAAACAAAAACCCAGAGGGGAAACATAAAAACTGACACTAAATCCCACAGGCATAATGCTTAGCCCAAGTTTCACATCAAAAATGTGGAAAATGGCTGGGGGGGGGGGGGGGGCGGCGGCGGCGCACACCTTTAATCCCAGCAGAGCTAGGTGGGTCTCTGTGAGTTCGATGCCAGTCTGGTCCTACAGAGCGAGATCCAGGACAGGTACCAAAACAACACAGAGAAACTGTCTCGAAAAAAAAAAAACACCCCCCCAAAAAAAGTGAACAATGTGGAAAGGAGATGGAAAAGATGAAGGTCTACCCAATTAATACTCAAAACAACAGACTATTTAAAGCCTTTTACTAATACCCCTTCGGCACACAGGAAAAAAAAACTCTTATGTGCCTTACCAGTCCCGCCTCCCGCCCTGCCTGGGCAAGTCACTTTCTTCTCGGCAGTGAAGGTGAACTTGGCAATACAGGACTAAACAGTGTATCACCTGCGACGTCATCTTTTCAGGTCTCACACAACCCTGCCCTTGAGGAGTCCAAATCAGTGAGGTTTTCACTGAATTTAAAGCCTCCAGTAATTAAGACCTCTCCCAAAAGGAGCACCCAACACTTCCCCGGAAACAGTCATAGCAGATCGGGCTGAGGGACATGCAGATGGAAAGGGGGAAAATGGAAGGATGCTTGCTGCGTTTCCAGCAAGAGACGACGGCACCAAAGAGCTTCCTCGAACACTGGCCAGGAAGGCACTGGGCAACATGAACAGTGGAGACGAGACAACATCACAGTAAAGATTAATTAGCTGGCATACTGACAGAGGCTCTGCTGTGCCGCATGATAAAGTGAGGCCATCACACGCCATGTCAAAAGGCTCCGGGCAGCCCAGGTACCAGGGGGCAAGGGTGATCACATGCTCAGTCGTGTCATGGGTTTGGCAATGTGTGCTCCCAAAGGGAGATGCACCAGGGATTCAAGTTTCTCTTATCAACCTCAAAAGAGCAATAACCAAAATACTGAGAAGGAAGGTACCATTTGAGGGCTTCGTTGAAAGGCAACGAGGGAGTGGCCATCCACACGCTGGTTGGTGAGCTGCCCATGAGGCCAGGAGGGTTGGGATAGCCTCAAGACTGTGGGTAGGACGGGGAGGTCTCCCCTGACTGAACTCTTTAGCATCCCTCAGATCTCTCAGACACCTCTTGCCTTCTCATTGCCCACAGATTCCTGTAGTTCCTCCCCCGCCAGTCTTCCTTGAGATCATAGGCTGCGCCTACCAAATGCTAAGCGTGCCCAAGTTCAAATCCTGCCTGGGACACTTTCCAGCTGTGTGACTGTGGGCACGACTTGGCCTCTCTGTGTGTCCCCTCATCTGGGATACTAATCCCAGTCCCAACCTTAGAGCTATTGGTGTTGAGATGAAGCCGGTTTACAGGGCACTTAGAACATGAGTGACGTAAGTGTTAGAAAGGTCTCCAGCCCTCCCTGGAAGGCACTTCCTCCAGAAAGTCTTCTGATGACCTCTCTGGGTTACCTGCTTCCCCAGTCTTGGAGCCCTGAGTGCTGCAAACATCTCTCTGATGCCCATCACAGCTTATTCTGTATCTGTGGCTCTTCATGTCACCACTGCCCAAGCCACTCTGAAGGCAGAGTACTAATGATACTATTCCCAAGTCCTGCAACATAGGGCAGTGGTGGCAACTCTGTCCAAACCCTTCATTTGTTCCACATCCTGGGCCATGACATCATTACCTTGGTAGGAACCTGCTTGGTATCGGGACTGACCTGCTTCCAGACTCATTGGTATCCTCTCCCTTAGCAGCAGCAGCAGAACAATGTTCACTTATCAAGACACTATCCTGGAACCTCAACCTTATGTCCCAGAGGGGATCCAGGCCACCATTTACACTTTCACATATTTTCCTAGGGATCGTATAAAACAGCACGGAAGGTTCTGGAAGACCATCAGTTGGAATGCCCTCCTCTGCCACCCGTGCAACTCAGTTTTAGATGACAAGTACTAGACACCCAAAACCAACCCTCCTCCAAAACTAACAACTTGGGCAAAAGAAGGGAGTAAGTTCTGTAGCCACTCTGGCCCACTCACCACCCTTCCCCTCCACCCCCTTCTGAGATACCAGTCATCAAAAGGGTCAGCAATACTCAGGCAGTGACAGTGGAGACAGGAGCTCTTTGTGAGCCAAGTCCCTGGTGCCCCAGAGTTCAATGTGTGCCTCTTGTGCAAGGCTTCACCAATGCAAAATACATTCAAATGAACGGGTCCCGACTACTGAGCTATAATCAGGGAAAAGCAACTATATCTAATCAGTTACTATGTGGTAAGTCCCTATATCTAATCAGTTAATATGTAGTAAGTCCCCACGGGGCCTGCTACTGGAGCAGAGCAATAAAAAAGTGAGTAAAAAAAAAAAAAGTGACGAGGGGCAATGTCCCAGCTCTCGGGGACCAGGCTGGGCAGACAAAGCTGCACCGCACACAGCAGGAGGCCTCCCTTCTGATGTTCCAGGACTGATTTTATCTGGGCCAAGGCTGCCTCTAGCAGCTGGTCCCGTCCCTTCCTGCTCTATCAGGAACAATGTTAAGAATGCTCTGATGGACATGCACTGTGCACGTGTGTGTTTAGCCAAAAGAGGATATCAGATCCCCTGGAGCTGGAGTTCCAAGCAGTTTTGAGCTGCCCAACATGGGTGCTGAGAACTGAACTTGGGTCCTCCGGAAGAACTCAACTATGACTGCAGCCCAGACTTGCATTTCTCAATACAAGACCCAATAGTGCCACATCTAACAGTGTCACTGTGCCCACGTGCAAAACATCTAGCATGAGGATGTTCAGCACAGTGCTACCTGCAACAAAGCCAAGCAGCTCAACTGGAAGATCAGAAAACAACAGTTACAGACTGAACTGTGGCACATCCAGCAGGGGACCACTAAAAAGACAGAAAACACTGAATGACATGGGAGAGCATATGGGAGCCCCCTGACACCAGGTGCCTAGTGAGGCAAGTCAGAGTCAGAAGAACAGTGATGGTACCCTGAGATCAAGGGACTTATTCTAAGATTCCAATTACATCATTTTCTACACACTGAAAAAACTAGGTAGCAACTCACAAGCCATCGCCACCATGCTTAGAACATTCTGGAAGTTTCAGGAGTGCTCAAACATGAAGGCCTGAAGTCCAGTAAGCTAGAGGCCTGGGCTGCTTGTCCAACCATGCCTGACCCCCAGCCCTCTACTAACGCACTGAAACTACACACACACACACACACACACACACACACACACACACACACACACACACACACACACCATTTCTCAGAACTCTGGATGTACTTCTGAAATAGGTCCAAACATTTCACTGAAGAACAGTGTAACGCGGACAGACTAAAAAGCACCCTGATGTGGCTTGGAGGCCTGGGACCCTTAGGCATGCATGCCACCGCCTCTGTAGCCTGGCCACAGTCCCCACGCCGGGGATCCGACTACATCAAGAGTATATCTTTGTGGCTATTGTTTTCAATGCTGGAAATGGAACTGGGCAAGTGCTCTAGCACTGAGTCCCAGTCCCAGCCCAATCAGAGGAATCTTACGCAGTGCTCCCTCAAAGGTGAACCCTCCCAGAAACAGGTGTGCAGGTGAGGCATGAAGCGCAGCTTGCGGGCAGGAGACTCCGCTTGCCCTAACTCACAGCAGTCCGTTTTAGTTTATTATTTGGGCTTTGCTGTAAGACTTGGAATAGAGAAAAGGTTCCGCTACAAAGGAAACAGCAGTGACTGAAGCCCACATCATACAGGGTCCCTCCTTGCTGCTACAGGGGACTTTCCTTACATCAGTATTTCAAGGAGAACAGTCCTCAAATTCGGGGGAGCTGAACTTGTACCAGCAGCTCCTCGGTCAAGGCTGGGATGAACAGGAAGTCAGATGACCATGACTCTTTGAATGAGAGGCACAGGCAGCCAGGTGGACAGATGAAAAGCACCCTGAAATCTGAGGTCAAGAAAACTAACGTGAAGGCTGACAGCAAGAAACTAGCTGATATTTGAAGACTTATGTGATCAAGAAAAGTCAGCCATGAGTTAGGTGAGCCTAGCAGATGCTCCTGGGTCTGTGTGGAGGAAAGAAGAGGAGAAGCCCTGCAATCTTCCGTCCTTGTGTTCCAGTTATAAAAGGACAGGTGCGGAATTCAAGGGTCAACTTGAATGAGAAAATCAACCCTGGATTGTGAAGATGCTCTGAACAGGACCAATTCTCAGACTCCTCTGTCAGAGGACAAGGTCCCAGAACTCACTCTATCCTTCTGGCCACTCTGATGGGATTCCCCAGAACAGTACCCTCAGTGACGTCCCGGACACAATACTTGCCAACTCTTCACCCCAACCTTCTTGAGATCCCCACATCCTGAGGGTCATATAGAGTGTAAACAGCCATTCTTGGGACATCCCAAGGGAAACCGATTTGCAGAGTGGAACTCATGGTGTAGGGAAGGGTGTTTGCATGTTCGTTTCTTTCAACTAGCAAGGTTCAAACACATTTCCTTGCAATGCGCTGCTCCTGCCTCCCGTGCCCTTCTGGATCACCATCTGGCACTCCAATTCGAACAGCCTTCCTTTTGTCAAGCACATCTAAGATTCTCCAGGGCCTTCCTGGAAGTTGGTAGGCCGGCTCTGCCAGGCAGGTACAGCTCTTCCAACTAGATTCCATTCACAGCACGCATCCAACTATCGCTTACCTAGAAATCCAAACAACTGGAAAAAGGGGTACACACCCCTGGCCAACTTCCAGCCCGGCATGTGAGGCATGTGACACCGAAGACAATGGGCTCCTGTTGAATAGGCACCTTATTTGAATGATAATGACTGAATGAAATACCATACTGAAAAATTCTTAACCCAAGGTCTGCGGAAAAAGTTAGTAAGATCAGCTTGCAATGCCTGACTCGAGCACGGGAGGAACGCTCCAGTTTGTACCAAGCATTTACCAACTGCCCTGGATACCTCAACTAGTCTTGGGACTGGATTTTACTCTGAGCTTCATCAGACACTGGACACGGACACGTGATTCCGGAAAGTCACTAAAACCACCTACCTCTTCATCAACAAAACAGGGTACTAAGCCTTGTCTATCATTGCCCTAGGATTGCTGGAGGGTGGTGCCAAGGAGCTTGTATACATGAGAGCACTGTATGAAGTGCCCGGTGCAGGGGGTTATTATATTTAAAGATTATAGTCCTCCACAAGAGTGGCCCTGAGGCATGACACAATCCTGGAGAGGCTTCCAAATCAACAAAGAATTAGCCAAGTGTGGGGTTGATGGAGGCAGCCCTCAGCTCCCTCGACATGGAACAGACTAGAGCTTGGGTTTCCTGTCCCCCGTCATCAGGGACAAAGGTGAATACCGCTGTTTCTTCAGGAGGTCTTCCTAAAGTTTCAGCCCAGTGCTGCCGTACAACACACAGTCCTGAGACCTGAACTCTCAACTGCCACCAAATGGTCCTCAGCCATGAAAAGGCCACCACCTGTTCCAGGGAGCACGTGTTTCGGGTGTTGGGGACTCGGAGAAGAATAAGGACACTGCTGCCAGATACCACCCTTAGGGAGCATTGCTAGCCGGCCAAGGAAGGGTCTCCAGGCGGTCTCTTCTGTCACCTCATCAGGCCACTATATATAAGACTACACACTCCTGCCAGACTCTGTTCAGAGCTGAGCCTAGGTTTCAAGGACATTAGCAAAGCAGAGCATCTTGGACACCACCAGCTCTGCTAAGTGGAGGCGGGGCTCACCAGCTCAGGCCAAGCATGCAGACATCACCTGGGTTAGTCCTGGCCTCACACCTCATCCCACATGCTTGCTTGGAAGGCTATCACAGAGGATGCTTGGGGCCATTCTAGGTCAAACCTGTGACATAGGGGGCAGCCTTTGGTGCCTCCCAGCTTGGTGGCCCAGGAGCAGAGGAATGAGGCACACCCATGTGGGGTTTTGTCCTGTCTGCCAGGTCACCGACCCTGGATGTACTTCCCACCTTCAAGCTGCTTCCAATCCTTGGTGAGGACTGAAGAGAGGACCTACTACTCATACTGAAAGATAAGACACAAGGAAAACAACTGCTCACTGATGCTCTGTGTGCACAGTTACGTGGTGCCTGCCTTCTGCCCACACTGTACCAAAATCTGACAAGCTCCTGGCTTCTAGAACTAAGGCCTAAGTGGGCAGGGGAATACTGCCTTAAGCCCCAATACCTTTCTACCTGTAACCACTGCCTGATAAAGGAACTGGGGATAGACAGCGCCCCATAACCCAAAGCACTCAACACACTCCACAGAGCCAAGCTCTTCACTGTGTTTCACAGACATGGGTATGTGGAACTTACCCATTCACTTCACAGATAAGGAGGCTGAGGCAGAAGGAGGTGAACTCACCCAAGCCGCCAGCTTACAAACACCCCCGACAACCAGCACTAGGTTCTTGTCTGGCAGGGAAGACACCTGAATGGCTACACACACATCCCTGGTCCCTGGAGCCTGGCTCTCAGATGGGTCTGAAGCTGGGCCCACTGTGCTGTGGGAGCCAGGATCCTCTCATTCTCTGTGGCTTTGAGTACCAAATGCCCATAGGTTAGACACCAGCAAGTCCCTTCTTCAAACATTCAGCACCCTGAGCCTCTGAACTCCAAAGGCGCTAGCAAGACTCACTGGCCTCAGAGAGGCCCCTCTTCTCTCTCTCTCTCTCCCACTCCTTCTTTGGGGCCAGCCCGGAAGCCCTCAGTCTGAAGCAGCAACAGCTCCCCTCTCTAGACCACCTTCGGCTTCCGCCCGGGGCCCCTCCAGCACTGACCACCACCACCTTCTTGCTAACTGTTCTGTCTGCCCTCCAGACAACCGTCAGCACGTCTCACTTCCCTCTGCATCCTCTTGGTGTCTGCTCGACTCTAGCAGAACCTAGAACATATGACAACTGGAAATCACGTGACTGGGACCTCACCAGAAACCCTGCCTGAGGCCTCATGGGGGTTGGACATGGTGCTGAGCACTTCTGGGCAGCATATGGGTACCTCTTCCATTACCACCCTTTACGAGTAGGTAAACTGAGGCTCACCAAACTGAAGAACCACTGGCTTAAGACAAAAGGTCAAGTCGGCCTGTCTCCCACAAACACACTTTTTCCCTTTTTCTTCCATTTCTGTCCTGTGGGGTTTCGGGGGAGACATGCCCGCACACAAAGTACGACCTCCCTGTCTGTGACTTCCCTGTGATAGGGACAATTAATGGAAACCAAGAGGCCTTACATTGATGGCTCCCCGTGGCCAGATCCTCCTTCCCGGTGTCCTCAGTCCTTCTCCCCCCCCCCCCCAAGCACCACCTGACAGCCTCATTTCCACCTCCTTCTTCTTCCCCTCAAGGGCCCCCAGAACCAACAGGGGAAGTAGGTTGCCAATGGCAACGGCCTTGGGAGCAAGGTGAGACCTCACCAGTATGCTGCTGAGGCAGAAGGGGAATTTTCAACAGCAAGGTGGCCTCTTCCCTGCCCAGGACTCAGTTTCCTTGTTTACAGAGACAGGACCCATCCTCCTTGGTTCTCGTTAGAGGGCTCAGCAGGAAAGAGGGGACCCAACAAATCCAGCCTGTTGAGGGTGGCAGGTAGACTATGAGGGCTCAGCAGAGGGCTGTTTGGATAGCCTCTCAGTGCCCAGCTCAGCAAAACCCCCATCCTCCTGCTACCCGCAAGAATGCCAGAAGGTGAGGGCCCTGGACAGACACCACTGCTGAGGACTTCCCCGGGAAGCAGTGCCTTTCATTCCACCATTCTGCTGGACAGGAAGGGCGGGCTGTTCCACAGCTGCCCACAGAGCTTGTACACAGTGGGGTCATCAGAAAAGTTGACCGAGGGCGCAAAGAACCATGGAACTGACTGGACGCTGTCCTCAAGAGGGCAAGGGGAGCTTCCACTGAAGTCAGAGCTGAGCAGAACCGAGAGAAGCAGCCTACACTGGCAAAATATGCTGGTGGCCTGGATGATCGATACGGAGTCTGGGCCAGGAGACAGCAAGAGGTAGACAAGAGTCTTGAGTCTCATGGCCACTCACAAGGGGGCACCAGCTCTGGGACGGCTCTGCACCAGTCCACGGGAAGGCCCACCTGCATTATCAGTCTTTCCAGCAAAGCACAAAAGGTCCGAGTCTTCTAGACGACTGCTAACAAATGCTATGTAGAGCTGACACCACCATCCTGTTAAAGATGCTGACATCGTGATCCCCATTTCATGGGTTTTGTAAGGCTGAGATTCAGAAGTAAGGCCATGAAGAAAGCTTATACCACATTTGCCCTGTCCTCTTCCCAACCCAGGGGAGGGGGGCCACAAAGGAAAACCACACTCGCCTGGCCCTGGTGTGCTGGAAACCTAAAGGGAGATGAACAGTCTGAAATGTCAACCTCATTCTACCAGCTTCAGGAATCAGGGAGCAAACTGGTTAATAGGGCACAAATTGACTTAAAAATGTTGTCTTTTTCCTAGTCGTCCTTTTGTGAGAAGACCACAGAATGACTCAAGTATGCAGGAGACTGGACACTAGGGACAGTGAGGATGAGGGCATTCTCGGAGAGATGTAACTGGGAGTGAGTGGCACAACCCCGTCCTCCCCACAGGAAAGACTGTGATCCTGTCCTGCACCTGCCCCACAGGGCAGAGAACCCACATGCTGCCCACCGGCCTCAACTCTCTGAGCCAGGGGTCCAGGGCCCACCCGACTGCCTGCCTGCCTGCTCTGACCCTAGGAATTAGACAGACTCTCAAGGAAAAGTACCCAGCAGGGTGGCAATGCCCACAAACAGGCTGGCCAGGGGAGTTTATGTTACCACCATTTTACTGATAGAAAAACAGGGTCAGAAAGAAAAGTCCAGAAATAGAAGTCAAACCTTTGGGGGAGCTGACTCCTGTCTGGAGCACACAGCACACAGACAGTTACCCAGAAGACATGGCAAACTGACCAGACAGAACTATTTCGGGTCCACTCCTGCCCATGCCGGTCCACTGGCCCTTCTCTGCCTCGCCCCCCATTCCGAGACGAACACATACTGCCTTGGTGGGCACGTCACTGCCAGCAGCTACCCTGAGCTAGTAGCTTTGAAGGAAGTATCAAGTTGGAGACAGGCTCCAGAAAACCATCTCAAGGACAAGCATCTGCCGGTCTCTTTCCAGGAGCCTCCAGTTTGCAGACAGAAGAGACAGTGAGGAGGAAAAGCAGCCTGGAGCACAAAGACAACTGTACCAGCTTTGCAGGAAGACCCCAGCCAGAGCCTCCCTCCGCACGTCAGCATGACAGGCAGCGCCAGTGTGCAAGCAATGGGCAGGGTCTGCAGGGAGGCAAAGGCAAGGCCAGGGGCCTGCTACAAGGCAATGCCGAGCAGGCTCAGAAGCTGGACAAGGGAAGGGAGGGAGACAGTGGGGGACAGAAGACAGGAGAAAGGAGGGGCAGGAAGCGGGGAGGGAAGGGAAGAACCTTTGTGCCAGCTAAGTCCCATCAGTAATGCAAATGGAGGCCCCTCACCCACCCAGCTCTCCTGGACCCTCTCCACGTCCCCCCCCCCCATCTCTATCTTCTTCTTCTTTTTTTTTTTTTGTTTTGTTTTGTTTTGTTTTTCGAGACAGGGTTTCTCTGTGTAGCTTTGAGCCTTTCCTGGAACTCACTCTGTAGCCCAGGCTGGCCTCGAACTCACAGAGATCCACCTGCCTCTGCCTCCCGAATGCTGAGATTAAAGGCGTGCGCCACCACCGCCCGGCTCATCTCCATCTTCTTATCCCCACCCCCACACAGGCACAACAACCATGCAAAAAGAAACCTGCCCTACACCCCAGCCTCTTCCTCAGGCTCCTGACCCTGGTTTCACACTGCTAAACTCTGCAGCACCCCACTGCCAGCACTGCCAGGCCCCCCACTTTGAGATCAGCAACAGAGGAGATCAAGATCAGATGGAAATCACGGCAGGAAAAAGACACTGCTTCAAGCTTTACCACCAGCTCCAACCTCATCTGGAAAATTCTCACAGGGCAGTTTAATAGTTCTTAGGAAAGGCTAGCCCGGGGCCGCCAGGATGTGGCAGCCTGAGATTCCTGCAAGCTGTATGGAAAGCCTCAGCCAGGTGACAACGTTCAGCTGAGGGGTCTCACGCCCCCCACTCTTCTTGTCTCCTGAGGTATACTTTTAATCTTTCACTTTCAGGTTACGTCAGACATCTAAATCGGGAATCCCAGCTCCCTCACAACAGGCATATCAAAGGTGGGTATTCAAAGCAGCACTTATTTACAAACGGCAATGCAAATCTGTCCCACAAACCTAGGCACTGACACACACCTCAGCCACAGTTTACCACAGCTCAAGACCAGAGTTTGAGAACCTGTCACCCTGCAGCCAACGAATGATGACCATGACTACAGCAGAGGCACAGAGGACAACACGTGTGTGCCAGCTCTGAAACACAACTGTGCAAAGACAAGGCCTCGATGTTTTCTTTGAGTCTTTTCCACAGATTAGTGTCTTCTCTTGCCTCCTGGGCACAGGTCCCCAAACCAAAGGGCATTTAAAACACTACTCTGGGAGGGAGTGCCAGCAGACAGGAAGGCAATCAATAAATGGCCCAGGGCCAAGGGCCTCACCTCAACCCAGTGCTGATCCTTGCCTACTGAGAGAGCACAGGCCCTCCTCCAGGACCGGGTTCCCCACTGCCAAACCCAAACAGAACCCACTGTGGTCCTCCTGGCTTTCCCCACAGCTCTGCCTTGGCCTGGCCTGACAAGCCCACAAGGTGACTCTGTAAACCAGAAGGGCAGCGACGCTGCCACCAACCCAGCATGCAGCATGCAACGGTGCGTGCAGCAGGCACTCGAAGGATGCAGAGCGCCACGCTGAATCCTTCATACTTAACCCGGAGGCACTGCTCAGCGCTGCTGCCGCCTGCTCTTTATGGCTGAGGATGATCAGGGTCACTCAGAAGACGAGGGGTTCACCCTCCGAGCTGCCCACTCCCCAGCAGCAGAAGAAGGGATGGGGGACTGCAGCACTTCCGGTTAATCGTGGGTGCCTGTGACCGCAGACAAGTTCTAGAGACCGAACCACACACAGAAGAGAGAAAAAACACTCCAACGGTTCAGGCAGAGCGCTGGTGATGAAGAAGAGTGGCTTCTGACAGTGTTTAAGGCACTGACATGAATGAATGAATGAATGAATGAATGAATGAATGAATGAATGGGAACTAGAGTGTCTGAGTGTGTACGCATTCCCTCTGGTTTATTATTTGAACACGTGCAGTGGAATTAATAAATTAAATATGGTAAGCAGAGAACAATATTGCAGACAGCATTGGAGCTACACTAACTGACCATGGCTGGGCCTGGCCTGGGCACCATGCTGCACAGCCCTGCACGACCCCTGGGGTACCTCACAGGCTGTCAGTGCAACACAATGGGCCAGGTCACAGGACACCCAGAAGCTCAGGTCCTCGGATCTTTAGAAATGAGGCATCAGAGTTCAGTCTGCCAGAAAGAATTGCGCCAAGGCCAACCGCCCCATGTTCCCAGCAACTTCGTTCTTGATACATTTTCCCCGACTTGCAGTTTTCCTCCTTGAAGGTTTTTTGCTTATGCCCTTGTGACTGACCCTTGCTTAAGACGATGAAGACAGTATCGTTGTGGGGATGAGGCTCAAGCGGCAATGTCTGCCCAGCACTGGCATGCTGAGGCCCTGGGTTCCACCCTCAACAATACACAAACTGGCATGGGGGTGTGCCTACAGCATCAGAAGTTCGAAGTCCTCCTCTGCTACTTAGTGAGTTTGAGGCCATTCTGGACATGAAACCCTGTCTTTATTATTTTATTTTATATTTGGTTTTTCAAGACAGGGTTTCTCTGAGTAGCCCTGGCTGTCCTTGAAATCAGAGATCCGCCTGCTTCTGACTCTCAAGTGCTGGGATTAAAGGCATGAGCCACTACTGCCCAGCTTGAGACCCTGTCTTAAAAAAAAATTTTTTTTTTAAAGGAGGGGGTTGCCGGAGAGATGGCTCAGCAGTTAAGAGGTCCTTCTTCTAGGACCCAGGTTCAATTCCCAGCACCCATACAGCAGCTCACAACTGTCTGTAACTCTCTAAGATCTGACACCCTCACACAGACACACGTGCGGGCACGAGACCAAAGCACACAAAATAAAAATCAATAATTTTTTAAAAATAAAAAACAAAACAAAAACAAGCCGGACATGATGGCTCATGCCTTTAATTCCAGCACTCAGGAGGCAGAGGCAAGTGGATCTCTGTGAGGGCAGCCTGGTCTACAGAGCGAGTTCCTGTACTCAGAGAAACCTTGTCTCAAAAAACACCTTCGTGTGACAGATGTGGGCTGGGCTCCTTTAGAGTTCAGCCTGCCCATAATTCCAGATGTTTCACCGAGGACTTGAGACCAGAAAGGTCCCAGAACAACTCTGGGCAAGACTGGGCCGCTACTCTAAACCGAGGAAGGGTTGTGAGGCCGGCGACAACCTTGGGTCTGGCACGACCTCCAACCAGGCTGCTCCCCCTCGAAGGGGCTGCCAACAGCCAGGCCCAGACTTCACCGCCTTCTGGAGGCTCAGGGGAAACACTGGGTTCCCTTTCAGCCCACGGTGCTTGAAAGCAGGCCTAAATCCAGAGGCTCCTTGGGCCTCGCGGCTTCTCTGGGAGGCAGGCCTCAGCTAAGTTTCACTGGAGAGTGGCCTGCTGGGCACAAAGGAAGGAACTGCTGGGGGAGGGGAGGCCACAGAGCTGGAAGGCTGGGACAAAGGGGACAGGACACAAAGGGCCAGGAAAGGAGCCAGCTTTCTCCTCCGGAAGGAACTCCTTCCTCATCCACTCTTCCCTCACTCCAGCATCTCACTAGCACATCCCTGGGCACACACGAAGAGGTGGCTCCAGGTGTCTTGTCCCTCCCAGTCCAGGCTGGACACTGTCTCTTAGACCTTCCTTGCCTGGTCGGGTCCCTTCTAACCTACTTGTTCAAAGTCAGTCAGCTGACTCTCCAGGCCCAATCTGCCACCAGAAGAGAGACAAAGAATTATTTATTTGAAGAAAAGAAGCCCCTCAAAGTGTCAGTCAGTGACAGACTTATCACTTGTTGTACCGGGCGAGGTCCTGGCGTGTGTGTGTGTGTGTGTGTGTGTGTGTGTGTGTGTGTGTGTGAGATAGAGGGCTGGGGCAGGGGCGTTCACAGCAACACTCGGTCACCCCCCACCTTACACACCCTCTGAAACCCTGCCTTGCCTCTCTGTTTTGCTTGTCCACCCTGAAGCCTGCAGCCTGCTTCAGCCCAAGGCTGTGATGATACACTAGGTCCCAATGGGCCTTTGACACAAAACCCAAGTGTGGGTGAGAACGGCCTGGCTAGGTCTGGAGCAGGAAACCTCAGTGGGCTATCTTCATGGTAGCTCTCGATCTGCTTAGTCTTGATCCTGGTTTGATTTGTGATTTAATAAGGACAAGACATCACATCTTACATTAACGAAAATCTGGCATCGGCACCCAAGACAACGCCAAAGGGGGGGCCAGTTTAATGGTGAGGCCAGGAGACTGGTTGTCCTCAGAAGCAAGAGAAACCTAGAAGCCCCAGAGATCCTTGTAGAAGACCACAGCCCCCACCTCCACCCCCCAATCAACAAGCCTGCTTTCTCTGGACTCTGCTTCATCCGCCCCAGTATCTGGGCCCCTGCAGTGTGTCCTGCACAACCGCAATAACCCTACCGAGGCCAAAGTCCTTCCCGCACAGTGTTGACACACGGGGCTTTACTGAGCGTCAAATATGTCCGGAGTGCAGCTTGCTCATATGGAGGAGTGGGAAAGAGGCTTTCTTGGTCCCACAGTGAGGGCAATGGAGGCCCAGGCCTCAGCAACACAGAGGGCCTGAAAACCCAGGAGATTCTCTGATGGGGGACAGTAGTTGATCTCACAGGAGGAGTGGCCCCAGGTCTCCTCTCCTCTGCTCCCATGGGGTCCAGCTGGCCTCAGCCCCCTCCCCTAGGAGCAGCAGGCAGGTTGGTTTCAGAAGGGAGTGTCCCTCCCCTCCCCTCCCCTCCACAGGACTCCTCTTCACCCCAGTCCCCAGTACTTGAGTCTTGATGACACCTGAACAGCACCACAGAGACTGGCCCACCAGATACTGAGACAGAGGATCAGGCCACAGTAGGCTCTGGATCCGAACCAGCTTCTCCAATGCATGCAGTGACAGCTTCTGTCCTCATGGAAAGAACGCCATGAGGACACATGCATTGAAAACATCTTCAAAGACCATTCCAAGGGGGGAAGGAGCCATCTGTGTATCTCAAGTGTGCAGGGCAGCTCTGAGCCCACCAGCTTCCTGAGGAGCTATGGCCTGGCGCCGCCCAGACCTCACCAGAGAGGGCTATTCCAGGACAAGCTTGCTGACTCACAGGAAAGGGGGTGCTATGACCAGCACCTGTGCCTCAGAGGTGGCCCCCAGGGCCTGACAGCAATGCCCAACCTGAATGGGGGATAGGAGGAAACTTGGTGTTTTCAGTAAAACCTAAAAAAATTTAACTAGCCGGGCGGTGGTGGCGCATGCCTTTAATCCCAGCACTCGGGAGGCAGAGCCAGGCGGGTCTCTGTGAGTTCGAGGCCAGCCTGGTCTCCAAAGCGAGTTCCAGGAAAGGCGCAAAGCTACACAGAGAAACCCTGTCTCGA
Source organism: Peromyscus californicus insignis (assembly GCF_007827085.1). Lineage (NCBI taxonomy): Eukaryota > Metazoa > Chordata > Mammalia > Rodentia > Cricetidae > Peromyscus > Peromyscus californicus. Next base: position 44,731,438 of record NW_026294573.1, read on the forward strand.
AAAACCAAAAAAAAAAAAAAAAAATTTAACTAAAGTCTGAGAGAACGTGAGCCCCCGAGGGCCTCCTGCATCCTTTCACATCTTTGGGATGTCAGTTTCCAAACGCCAGGTTTTGTTCTTTGGGTTTTCTCACCATTGCTAGAATAACAGGGCACTGCTTTTGTAACTGCATCCCCATGTGGGTCTTTCCGAGAGGCAAACCCCACTTTCACCGGGCTCTCCAATGGCTCATCGGCTCAGCCCGGCCCAGCTCACACTTGTACTGGGACCACGAAGGGCTCATGTACCATCACGTTACCAAGGAAGAGGGGAGCACTCAGGAGTCATAGCAACAGCCCCCATCACAGTGCTGGCCCACAGCACGGCCAGGTGTCAGGACAGGCAGAGGGTAAGGTGGTCTCCCAGGAAGCACAACAGTCAAGAAGGCAGAAAGGTGTTCGATCCTGTGCTCTCCTCAGAGACATGCCCACCTGACCCAGAAAGACGGCACACAGCCCTGTCAAGTGGAAGAAAGGTCTATAAGCCATGGGGGGTAAAGGATGCACCTGTGTCTTCTGCCTCTGTGACCACACAGGGAGGCATCAGATACTTGAAGAACGGAAGACTGGACAGACTACGTATGAGAAGACAAACATCTGTGATGACCCACAGGTGCGGTTTCAGATAAAAAGTCCTGATAGATGGGACAGTCTTAATAGGAAACGGTTGTTTCGAGGAACACGCATTTCAGGGCCTGAGAAGGCCTGAATGGGCAGCTCAGAAATAAAGAAGCCTTTCCACTAGGGTGTGACTAAACCCCGCCCCCCAGAAAAACAGATAAGACTCTCACAATTAGAAGCAACCAGCTGCATACAAAAACCCAGGGCCCATGCTGGGGCCACCCCCTCTGGAACCTTCTTGCTTATCCTTGGCTAAGCAAACAGGAGTCTTCACAGATAAAGCAAAGGTCAACTGTAGACTCAAAGGCCTGATAAAATCACCCACAACCCCTGAATTACAGAGCAAAATAATACGGTGTTTTCACACAGACTTTCAGGGAAACGTGATGATCAGAACCGGAGTGTGTTCTATCATGCCAGGTTAGCACCCCACTAAAGGTGCTGGATTCCAGACCACGCCCTGCCCCCACCACTCCGCAATCGACCTAAAACAAGCAAACCTGGGCAGGGGTTTCCATGAGTCTCAGGAGTTAGCAGAAGGCTGGGTCAAGTGAAGAACGAGCCTTTTACTACACAGCACTGAGGACACTTCACGTGTAAAGATCTGTCGATATGTCAAAGGCCTACTTCAGAAAAGAAAGGCAAACACCTTGGCTAGGACTCAAAAGGAGCAACAAACCTGGGCTGGCTCTGAGGGCATCGGGACCTCAGGAAGCTTTCAAGTGTGTTAGACTACACACAGAGGACCTGAAAGGAGGGCAGACTCTACAAATGAGTCGGGTACCCACCGTAGGATCGAGGGTGAGGGCCAGAGCACTCAGGAGGCAGAACCAGGCGGATCTCTGTGAGTTCGAGGCCAGCCTGGGCTACAGAGTGAGTCCCAGGAAAGGCACAAAGCTACACAGAGAAACCCTGTCTCAAAAAACAAAAAACAGCCGGGCGGTGGTGGCGCACGCCTTTAATCCCAGCACTCGGGAGGCAGAGCCAGGCGGATCTCTGTGAGTTCGAGGCCAGCCTGGGCTACCAAGTGAGTTCCAGGAAAAGGCGCAAAGCTACACAGAGAAACCCTGTCTCGAAAAACCAAAAAAAAAAAAAAAAAAAAAAAGAAGTATCTTAGAAGCTGGGTGGTGGTAGTGCCTGTCTTTAATTTCAGCACTTGGGAGGCAGAAGCAGGTGAATCTGAGTTCAAAGCCAGCCTGGTATACCAAGTGAGTTCCAGGACAGCCTGGTCTGTTATACAGAGAAATCCTGTCTCAACAAAACAACAAAAAACAAAAAAAGTAGTATCTGGGGTTGGGGATTTAGCTCAGTGGTAGAGCGCTTTGCCTAGCAAGCACGAGGCCCTGGGTTCGGTCCTCAGCTCTGAAAAAAAAAAAAAAAAAAAAAAAAAAGGTAGTATCTTAGAGATGGGTGATGGTGGTGCATGCTTCTAATCCCAGTACTTGGGAGGCAGAGGCAAGGGCAGGCACAGGTCTCTGTGAGTTCAAGGACAGCCTGGTCTACAGAGCTAGTTCTTGGACAGCCAAGGCTATAAAAAAACAAAAACAAAAAAAACACTTGTCTCAAAAAAAAAGTTTCTTAGAATTAAGTGTTAAGTGACATCTAAAATGAAGACATACGGTGAATCAGACTCCTCCAAAGGAAGAAAGAATGAGAGAAAGTGCCTCAAGCTGAATAGCATGTGCAAGGGTCCTGAGGCAAGGAGGCTGGCCTGTCTTGTGCTTAACTACAGCCTGGCAGTTCTATCTACGTCTCAAGAGTTTAAATTCCATCCCAACAACAGTCATAACTTTCAGGTCAACACATCCTATGCTCCTGTTTTCTTTCCCGTCAGGAAAGTCCACGGCACCTCTGTCTGCTGTCCACCGCTGTGTTTCCACCACATCTTCCCGGAGCAAGAGTATCTGATTCCTGAGCAGGTTAGGACACACCCTAGCTCTTCACTGGCCCCTGCCAGCTGCTGCCCAGGTCTCCAGAGCAGGCTGGGAAGGGCCAGGGGAGGACATGTTTCCTAACTGAAAGAAAAGAGCACACTACAGGCGAGGGAAGAAGGAAGGTGTCCTGCTAAGTCCTGCAGAAATCCTCACTCAGCCATCCATGCAACTGACCAGAGCTCCGGCCCACGGGCCATTCTTCCAGGACGGACAGGGCAGAGGGCACCAGGAACGCAGCAGCATGACTTCCCCCGCCCTTAAAGACACAGAATGTTCTGGGGACATACAGACGCTTCTGGCCTGAAGGCACTTGGCTCCTGTGGCTGTCCCCATTTTCCCTACTCTCAACTAAAAACAAACTTCAGGAGAAAATGAATCAAGTTTTACAAGCTTCCCTATTTACCCAGGGCTACAAATCTATCAGTCGGGAAGCCTTTAAAATACTCTCTCCTAGCACCATCTCTTCCTCTCTTCTACACACACACACACCTACCTACCTATTAAGGGGGGTTAATCTTGGCTGTGGAGCCTGAGCTTGAAAGAAGAACCCCAAATTCAGAACACACTCCTCTCACTCCTGCTTCTAACTGTCCCACAACAGCTCCAGTCAACAGCACAAGGACTCCCAGGAACAATGCCTACCTCAGCCCTCACGCTCGGACTCTAGAAATAGGTGCTATGCCTCTTCTAAGGTTCCTTCGCTCCTCCTGAGGAGCCACTGCAAGCTGAGTGTAATTCCACTTTGCAGGTGAGGACACTGAGGTAGAAGCCAGAGCAGACCGTGAGCAGAGGCCCTGACGGGGGATGGGTACCAGACTGTTTCCCTTCAGAAGCCTCTGTTGCTCCCACCTTGGTTCCCAAGTGCATCAGACACAACAGGCAAAAAAAAAAAAACCTACCTCCTCGATCACCAAGAACTGTAAATGTGAACTCCTGAAAGCTAAGGGCTGTTCTAACCGGCACTTCAGCCTAGAGGCCTAAGTATGATATGCAGAACTCACGTAAATGTAGATGGAGAGAACAATTTCACAAACGTATCCCCCGATTTCCACACACATTAATAAACGAATGAAACTTCAAACAGCATGAAGACATGGCCACATGAGAACCACCCGGAGTAGCATCTGTGCTTCTGGTCCATGGTGTGGTTTCTATCAGTATGGCTGGCACCAGGGACCCAGGAGGCCAATGCAGCCTTCCCAAGACCAAAAGGCCCATGCTACCAGCAGCTGCATGCTGACCCAGGTCCCGGCCCCTTACTCCCACCAGGCCTTGAGGCAGTCAGTGTGAGGCCTGGTACAGTCAGTCTCCTTCTCCAGATGAAGCTCAACCCCACAGCATGAGTTCATGGAACAGGGCCAGCAGGACAAGGAGGTGTGCGGAGATGCAGGAGCTCAGATCTCCTCATTTCTGTAGCCCGGGCGCTGTCTCCACACCCCCCAGCACACTGAGAAGGAGGTCTCACTCCATTGCAAATCAACCTGCTGCACTCCCCCTATGTCTCTGGCTTGCTTCCCATAAAAATGCATCTGCTTTCTGATCGTCTTCCTCCCAAGCAAGAGGCTATTCCTGCCTGCCTGGCATAGCCACTGACCTTCCCCATCCTCAGCCCCAGTACCTGGTACCTCAACTTCCCAGCTCTCAACTCCCCACAGCCAGAAAGCAGAACTTGTATTCCACCCAGAACTTCCTGTGAAGAAAAGCACGATGTCAGACTGTCCACTTAACACTGGGTACCAGCACAGAGAGATTCTATACAAATCTCCAACCTTTCCCAAGCAAACTGGCACCTCCAGGACCCTCCTAACACTGGGTACCAGCACAGAGAGAGATACTATACAAATCTCCAACCTTTCCCAAGCAAACTGGCACCTCCAGGACCCTCCATACTTCACTTACATGGCTTCCCTGCTGGATTCGGTCTTTTGGTGCTAAACTACAGGACAGAAGAATCCTCCAAACAGCTAGGTACGGTTGTACACATCTGGAATCCCAGAACTTCAGAGGCTACGGCAGGAAGATCACGCATTTGAGGCATGACCCTATCTCAAAAATGAGAGTGCTCCACACTGCAGAGGTGGCTCAGGAGGTCAAAAGCAATGGCTGTTCTTCCAAAGGATCCAGATTCAATTCCCATCACCCACGTGGAGGCTCACAATTGTATTTAACTCCAGTTCCAGGTAATCTGACTCTCTCCTGACCTTCTTGGACACCAGGCATATACATTTTTACATGGACATATATACAGGCAAGTCACTTATATATATAAATAAATAAATCTTTTTCTGAAAAATGGGAGAGCTGGTCAGGCACTGTGGCACACACTTTTAATCCCAGCCCTTGAAAAGCAGAGGGGCAGATCTTAGCGAGTTTGAGGCCAGCCTGGTCTACACATCAAGTTTGAGGTGAGACCAGCCAGTATTATACAGTGAGACCCTGCAGAGAGGAGAGGGAGAATGAACGAAAAACACAAACGCCCCCCCAAAAGATGAAGCTGGAGAACCTCTAAAAAAGATCTTAGGGATCAATCACTTCCAGCTAAGACCCAAACTCTTACAGCAGAGACACCACACCTCCTTCAAGGAAGGACAGACTTCCAGGCAGCCCTCAACGAAACCCACCCTGGGCTTTCCACCCAAGTCCCTCCCACCCTACAGAAGGCCTTCCTGGATTATCTGCCTTCAAAAAAAAAACATAATTTAAACATTGAGCATCTTTACTTTCCAAACCATTGAGAATTAGGGAAAGGGGAGAAACCACGTCTGTTTCTATTTGAAACTGTCAAAATTAGCATTCAGTAATTAAAAATCACACCCTTTCTCTTAATAACCTAAGCAGCATGATACAATCAGGTTGTGCCAACTCTTTAATCTAATTGACTAATTACAGATTTTAATTTAGTCAGTTACTGAACAACTGTTGACAATTTGTTTTCATTAGGGACAGAACAGAATAAATATTTAGGCTTTCCGTCACAAAGGCTCCTGCGATGGGCTTCTCCATCATGACCCCAACTTCAGAGCGACAAGCTCGGGTTCCATCGGCATCCTCAGGCACAGGTACCCACACAGCTGCCCAGCCACCTCCCAGCTAAACCTGCACCCAACACGCCTAACTCAAGCCCCTTCAGAGGCCAAACCGAAGTGCATGCAGCAGCCTACACTCCCCAAAAAAGACAGACAATTCCCAAATTCACACAAGTCATTCAAGAAGTGGCAAACACTTAAACGTTGTGAAGAAAAATAAATTCAATGCTACATGTCACTGGCTTTTAAGCAACAAAATAAGCTAACAGTCAAAATAGGTTTATCTGCATTTGTCTCACTGAGAAACAACTGTCACTGACATTTTTTTTTTCAAGACACTCATTTACAGGTTTGGGTAATGAAATGATCCACTTTTTTCGAAGAACAGTTTTTACCCAAGGACCCGACCCATCTCCCAAAGCCATCCCATAGTTTGTCGATACAGCAGTGGCTCCAAGGCTAAAAGGTGGCCCCTGAGAGCACGTCCTGACTCCTTTACTAAATAAGGGCAGAGCCATGGCTCCTGGCTTCTCTTCTTTGAGCCTTGATTTCCTCATCCAAGAAATGGGATCCTAACAGCCCCTGCCTTGTAGAATATTAAGGGAATTAAATACCACACAACTCACGGGACTAGTCTTGTGTAAATAAGAGTAAATGGTCAATACATACTGGTCACCATTATTTCAGAGATGGCCTTTATGTCCCTCCCTATCCTCAAGATACAAAACCACCACCCAGGAAGAGGAAACAGTCCACTGACAGCTTTTAGCAAGGAGGGTCTGTTAAAAAGCTAATTTGGGGACTTTGCTGTCCCCCAATCCAGTTCCTCTCAGAAGTACCAGCTCAGACAACAAGGAACATGGGCCCTCTACCTTTCCGAGTCTGCAAAGAGCCCGTCCTGCACTTTCTGCATGTGGGGCCCTCGCTCAGCACCCTGGGCCCTCTCAGCTCAGAGGATGGCAGGGCCCCTGTCAGAGACAATTCTGCATTATGACTTTCCTGAGCCAGGACTAAGCTGGACAGAGCCACCAACACTGTTGGTCAGTGGGTAACAGCAGACGGAAGCGGAAGTCTTCAGGCTAGTAACTCCAACAGGCCTCCAGAAAATTTCACTGGGAGTGCTCGAGGCGTCACTGCTAATCTAAGCTCAGCAAGATTCAGGTCTGCTTTGCTAGAATGTTTTCTGCTCACTACAACTGTACCAACCTATGAACTCACGCTGGCTCCCTGGAGCTGCTAAGCCCTGGCTGGCATCTACATCATTCTTAGTTCATATTGCTTCATTAAAATCAATGGTGACTATAGCTGGGAATGGGGGGCACACATCTGTACTCTCAGGATAAGTAAAAGCAAAAGGATCATGAACTCAGGGCCGTCTTAGGCTACACAGCAAGAGTGTCTCAAAAACAAGTAAAATTAATGAGGACTCTAGGTTGAAAACATCATAGCACTTGCCTGGCATGTTCAAGGCCCTGAATTCAATCCCTGACACCACCAAAATAATTAATTAATGATGACTCAATATGTGTGATGTCCTCATGAATAAAATATGTTCAAGCATGTAGTCCACAAGGGGTGTCAGGGAACAAATAAAAGGGACCTTGCAAGTAGAGACAGGAATCCCTTCCTGGGCTAGAGATGGTTCAGCCATTAAAGGTTAGGTTCACAACCAAAACATCGAGAAAAGCCTTCCTAAGGCACGGGCATTTTCTTCTTCCACGGGGTTATTAAAACCAGCCAGTCCCTCATCCCACAGTGAATCTAAGAACTAACCAGGAACCCTAGCTCAGGGGGCCTGAGCCAGCCCATTTCTCTCAGGACTGCTCCCTAGCCCAGCATAGTTTGGGGTGGTTTTTTGTGATTGCTATTGTTTGTTTGTTTATTGTTTTATAGGCGGAAGCTTTGCTTTGGCTTTTTGAGACAGTCTCACTCTCTATCCAGGAGGGCCTAGAACTCACTATGTAGGCATACGGTCTCACACTCATGGCAATCTACCTGTCCTGGCCTCGTAAGTGCTAGGATTACAGGAGAATGCCCACACTCACTCGTGCTAACTCTTAGGAAGGCAACATGGCATGGTAGCAAAGAGTTCACTAGGAAAAACAAAATCTGGGGCTAGGCAGTATCTCAGTCGGTGGAAGCTTGCCTCACATGCTCCAAGCTCTAGGTTTGATCCTCCGCACTACATAAACCAGGTACAGTAGAGCATGGCCTGTGACCCTAGCACTCAGGAGGCAGAGGCAGAAGGATCAGCAGTAGTTCAATGTCATCTTCAGATACACAGCCAGGGTCAAGACCAACCAAGGATACGTGAGACTGTCTCAAAATGAGAAAGAAACAAAACCAACTAAGTTTAAGGCTATTTTCAACTTTACTCAATCACTCCAAATACTTCCATTTCCTCATCTACAAAGTGAGAATGAAAACGAAATCTAACCCAGAGAATTGCTGAAGACAGGAGAGAAAATCTACTTGAAAACAGGAGAAGGCATACATGCTCAGAAGAGAATCAAACAAGAACACTCTTTTAGCTGGGCATGGTGGCGCAAACCTTTGATCCTATTACTCAAGAGGCAGAGGCAAGCTGAATTCAAGAGTTCAAGGCCAACCTGGTCTACACAGTAAGTCCCAGACCAACCAGTACTACATAGTGAGACCTTGTCTCTAGATAGACAGATAGAGAGAGGGGGGGGGGATGGATAGATAAGTAGATAGGTAGATAGATATAGATAGATAAATGAAAGCTTGAGTATCAGCATCCATATAAAGTGTTCAGTAAACATTTGTGTCCTTCATTAAATAGGGGATTATTAGCAAACCCTAATGCCATCATTTAGTAATTTGTCCCTCATCATGAAACTGCCATCTGGAACTGTCTAGGGGCTCCAGCACCCACCGAGGATTGTTTCTCTCTAAAATCAGGGGGGTGCCATGGGTGAACACTGTGATTTCCACCTAGTTCCCTTTGACGAAGATGCTGCCAGCAAAATAATGCCAGAGAAAGTATGTGGAGACAGTCAACTAGATTGAAGTTCATTTTCTGTAGCTTGGGGTCAGAATCGACCGGAGCACTCTGGTGATCAAGTTTTCTGCAATTCCCTATTCCACACATTAGCTCACTGACAGAAATTCACCACGGTATTTAAAGTGGCAGCCATCACAACTAACTCAAATTGTATTGGCTTCCCTGTTGCCGAAACGCTCTGCTGAAGCCATCAATTGGCCAATTCGAAGATAACGTGGTGGCTGAAATTCCCTGTCATGTTGTAAAATCCCTTTCGAAGCAGCTCGTGGCTTGCAGATCCTCAGCAGAACCAGTGCCCGGAGCCTCGGCCAGCACCGCCTCATGTAACCCAAGTGGCAGGCAGGCAGGCAGAGCAGGAGCTGGCAGCGGGTGCTGCCAAAAAGAAGGGCCTCCAGAGAGGGTATAACATTTTCTACTGGACGCCTTCTAAAAGCCAGTGAGAAAAGACCAGCCACGCGCACACGCCCGACACCAGGCCTGCCCACTGGGCATCTGCCCCCTCAACGCAGGCTGGGTAGCCAAAGCCACAGGCCTCTCAGGAAGAAAGCTGCCAGATTCCTAAAGGATGGCACACAGGCCAGCCTCATAGGTGGACAGTGTCTGGAACCAGTGCCTACTACAGGCACCCGGGGCCCTGCAGTCACAAACCAGCAGAGTTACCACCCTGGTCTAAGCCTCAGTTTCCCCATCTGGAAACTTCAAGGTCTTTCTTCAACAGCATTCCATCACCTGATGGTCAATTCAAATGGGAAACAGAATTCTCAAGGAGACCCCAAGCCAGCAGAGGTAGTGGACACCAGCAATCCCAGGACTGGGGATGCTGGCCAGAGCTAGAAGGATCGAGTCCAAGGTCAGCCTCAGCTACATCGTGAGTTAATGCCAGCCTCAAGACCTTGTCCCAAAAACCCTAAAGTAAAGGGGAGGGGGGCAAACCACCACAATGACTCAAAAAGCCAGGGGTAGAAGAAAGCCAGCCCTGATTTCAGATCACTGTCTGTCTCCCACTGAAGAACAAACCGCAACTCAGAAGACACAATGACTTGCCCCAGTGAATCAGAACTGTACCCTGGCCGTCCCAGTCCAAATCCATGTACTGTTGCTCTCAACACTGCATTAAGTCTCCAGGAAAACTTGCCCACCAACCAACCACTCTGCCAGTCCACTATTACCCCAAAGCCTCTCAAGTAGCCTTCTGTGACTGAGAAAGAAATATCAGACTCCAGGGAACCCCAAGGCAGAGAACTGGGAAGTGAGTGAAGTGCAAGCTTCCCCTAAAACAAAAGAACAGGACACAGCCTGCCCCAGAACTGTGTAAACAGCTGTCACCGAGAGTGGGGATAAGGATTTGGGGAGGTTGGGCCAACCTGGGTCACAGAAGACACCCTGAGACCCTTTCGTGGTAGTCTTCCTACAGCCACCCCCTGGACACACACTGCTCAGACAATCCTCTCCATGAGGGAAGGGTGCCCCCAACCTGAGACAGGCAGCAGGAGCTGCCATGGCCAGCCAGGGCAAACTCACAAGCCTTGCTCAAGTGCTTAAGAAGCCATTTTATTTGGCACTCTGCCTCTGTGAGACCATCTCCTCCCTCCCTACAAGTGGGAGATACATTTACTCAGCATGCAACAAACGCACATTGGGTGTCATATGCACACTTAACATACTAAGACCACAACAGCAAACTGCAGAATCGAAGGACCCCAGTGCCCAGAAGGTAACAAGCACCCCGACAACCTACAGCTGATGGGAAATGACTCTCCCTCAGCCCTCTAAAGTGGAAATCACTTCCTTATTACAGATCTGGAAAGAGAGGCTTAGCCACAGCTTCAGACCCGAATCACCCAACCTGAAGGAATGGAGATTCACACTCAGCGCTCCATGGGCTGGTAGTTATCCAACTTCAGGCCAAGATCTGCAGTGGGATAACTTTACATGGTAAAGGCAGGGCACACACATTTGTGTGTATGTTCATAAATCACTGAACAGAGGTTTCCAGAAGCAGCTCTCATGTTTACTCGGTGATACAGTAGTTGCTTTTTTTTTTTTTTTGGTAATTGCCAGCCATGACCCACTCACTAAGTTGATTCAAGATACACTAATGGGTCACAACTCCCACTACAAAACAATACTTCACCATTTTCTGCCACTTGTCACTCTTCATTAAAGTGTCTTTCACACTTAGTCCCTGGGCAAGGATCAAATCCGTCTCATTTCTCAGGGCACTGAGCCTTGCTCACTGACCTTAGATGTATTCAAGATGCTACAGTCAGCCCCAGGATCGGAGACAGCAGGAGAGGCCAAGATGAAGTTTCACCCCTCAAAGGTCTAGAGACGGAAGGGAAGAAACTCCACCTTAACTCTGATAACTCTCCTTCTAGGCCACAAGTGACAAGTGAGTCAGAGTGTTTCCCAGTTCCTGGAGGAAGGGGAAGAAAGGGATGGTCCTGGCAGGCCTGTGGAGGCTGCCACTTCTAAACCAACACTGACTATCAGATGGACTAGTGGTCAAGGAAACGAAACAACCTTCCCGGGTGCCAAGGCACCCAGCAGGACCACAGGGAAGGGCCAGAGGCAGTCGGGTACAAGTGTGGGCTGGCACCAGTCAGGGGCATCCACGTGCTAGCTCATTTCACTCTCAAAAGCAACAGACTGACATGGAGGCTATGCACATGACGCCTCAACCCCCATGTCTTGTGGCTGCCTAGACCCCAGGGATCCATAGCTAATCAACAGGTGAGCAAGAGAATGAAGAGGCAGGCCTCGCTGACACACACCTCTCACACGAAGGCGCTCCTGTCCCCAGTCGTCAATCACTGAACACCATCTGTCAGAAGGCAGGACTCCCCAGAGTTGGGAAGAGCAAAAGTATACATGTATGCAGAGCTTACAATGTGCCTGGCACAAGTATGCACTTACTGTATATGCACTGTGTGTGTGAATATAAGGTCATCTACTCCACATGATAACCCTGAGGGCTATGTAGCATCAACACCTCTTTATTGCTTGAGAAAACTGAGGCACACAGGTTGATTAAGGTGCTCATGGCCCAAACAGCTAGCAAGCAACAAGACAGTACAAGGCAAAAGAGAATGTCTTGGATCCTGCTTGGGTGTGTGGAATTGAGACCTGTTGGAGATGGGATGTGAAGGGTGTGTGCATCTGTGTCCTCTGGCCCTTCTTCTTCTTCAGTTTTACCTACGGACGACCAGGGAAGCCCAGTACTACCATCTGCAGCCCTGATGTGTCTACTGACATGTACTGTTCTCCCAGCTCAGGAGACTGCACACAACTCTGGGTAAGCACTAATCATACTCTGGCTATCAGCAGCACTTCAGCCCGCAAGCAGGGCTGGTGTCTGGCAACTGCGGACAGGGTCATGTGCTCCCCTAGCCCATGGTCACCTAGGGGTTCACCTCAGGAAATACAAAGTGACAAGAACCAGCTTCCTCAGCGTCCTCCCTCCACCAGCTCGCCTGCCCTTCGGCCCCTTCTGAGACTCTTCACAGAAGCAGACAATCAGGTGAGCCCTCAGCACAAAGGACGGCACAGGACCCCCAACCCAGGGACTTCTAAGCTAGTCATCCCTACACACATTTACATAGCACCACCAGCCTCCAGGGACAGCCTTCCCGCCCTTCCCCTGGCCACCCACCCAGTGGGGAGCAGGAGGACAGGCCTTGTCCACATTTTACTGTGAGGAGGGCCACGAAGCTAACACCCACATGGGGCTGACTTTCAGATCCAGCTCCTTGCCAGTGCCACCCACAGGCCCCTGGGCCTCCCCACTGGGCCCTGTGGCTGCTCAGGCAGGCGTGGTCCAGGAACACTCTGTCCAACCCAGATAAGAGGCAGGGACATCTCAGGGGAGCCTTTATCAGTGCCAGCTGTGGCAGGACCACCAGCTCTGCCCCCTCGTGAAGGTACAGGGACTGAGACAAGACAGCTTGAGGGGAAGGAACCTGGGACACATCCGAGAAGCCCCAGCAGAGAAGGGCATCACTGGAATCCATCAAGTGCACAGGAGGCCCTTCCGTAAGGGCTAACTTGCTCTCCCTGGAAACAGTGCTGCTAAAGAGTTTTCTGAGCAAACACCAGGACTGCAAAGGACAATCAAACTCGGCCAGCACTAGCCGGGAGATAGCCTGCCTTATACATATGTGTTATATCCCTTCACCCTCACAGCCCCGCAGGAACTGCCATCCCCTAGCCTACAGATGGAGTAACAGACAACCCAAAGTCCATCCAGACAGAAAATAGCAAGCATGCCCATGAAGTCAGATACAAGTCCAAGGCACCAGCCAGAGCTCAAACCCTTCCAAATCCAGAGGCTTCAAGCCCAGGAAAAAGAAAAGCATGCCATGGAAAGACACATCCCTACGACTCAGCTCACCAGGGCCATGGAAAACCCCATTACCCTAGCAAATCAAAAACAAACAACCGCTCTAAGCTCCCAGCGACGTATATTAAAGAAGTTTATGTGAATCGCCTAATGCACTTGTGCCGTGGTCAGAATTACTACCGAACTAAAAAAGATTAATTTTGCTAAATACTTTAAACCCTCAGACACTGTTACAAAGACTACAGCCAGTGTAACATTTCTGCTATCTTAGCTGACAGACCTCAGGCACCTCCCCCACCACCCTACCCCCCCAGCCCCACCCCCACCCCCGCCACTTCTCTTAAGGGTTAAATGCACACTCAAACGGAAGACGAGGGTCCAGCAACACAGTGCCCACTGGAGAGCCCTCCTCCCTTACAAAACAGAGCTGACCTAAGGGACATAGAACTGGGTGTCTCCCAGCTCTCTTCAAGTGTTGGCTGGCACAGAGCTAACTCTCGGTCCAAGTTTGCAAATGCTTAGCTAACAAAGATGGCATTATGCAAAAGGCTGCTGCACACGGCTGGTCTGGGAGTTCAAATGAAGTGACCACTGCCAACAACTTTGTTTGGGTCCCCACTGTCCTCCCCCCTCCACCTCCCGCCTTAAATAAAGGGCAAGGATTTGCAATTTGGGGTCTTGCTGCCACTTGAAACCCATTACGGTGGCCACATTGCCTGGGTTCTGGCAAAATGCAATTCCAGCTCCTCATTTAATGTTTAATTAGCTACTAACAGAGGAGTCTGGCAACCTCTGGGGGCAGGAGGAACTCCAGAAGACAGGGTAGGAGCCCAGGAGGGACTCAATACGAACTATAAGCTTGGGGGCAGGGGGAGGAACGGCTGTGTAAATTTTGTTGTTTTCAATCGGCCACACAAAGGTGCCAAGGGTCAAAGCCAAAGGCAAGCCTTGAACCTGCCAGGACCTCTGGCCAGATAGCTAGGCTGGCTTATCACAGAGGCTAGCACTCCTCCAACTCCTCAGAGCCCAGCTGCAAGGCACCCACTGCCACCCTCTCATGCCCGTCTGGCTAGCAGGCCCTGGCAGGCATGGACACTCCCTGTCCAGCAGGAACCTCAGCTCAGTGTATCCAAGGAGAGCCCTCTCAAATATCACTTTGCTATTTCAAACCCACCAAGGACACTGGACCCCTGCCACCTGGCCACAAATACCTCAGCTGCTGTCCACACCCACGACTCAGGCACTTTCCTCCTCTGCTACCCACCTCCGCCCAAGAAGGGGGGCGCACTGAAAGGGGACCAGGTCTTCAGACAGGGACAACGAGACAAGCAGGGGAAGCTGGCCAGGGTCACAGATCTGCATGTCCACTATATTGCCCAAGTTCTTCACTGCAAGAAATAGGGGTCCAGGCTTTTTGGAGCAATAATCCACGAATCTCTTAAAATCATGAACAAAGTCTCCTTTATGAGGACACATGAAATTTTCTGGAAAGAAAAGTCCGCAGCTTTTATCATTTTACTTCTGGCAAAAGCAAAGAGCCACTTCACGACAAGAGACCCCTTCCAAGGGGTCAGGTCTCACCTGGCCTGTGACTAGGCAGTTCTCCTTACAGGGGTTGTGTTTAATTCTCTTTAAGTCATTTCTTCCGAGAACAGCTAGGGCCACAGACCGGGTACCAGGCACACTCTGGTCAAATGCAAACACCTCCCACTTCTCAGGGCGCCTGCACCAGGAGAGTACAATCAACACTGAGAGGTAGAACTCAAAAGACTGGAAATTTTAGCCTCAGCTCCACACCCCCTAGACTTAACAACCAAGACGCCCGGCCATGGCTTCATCTGTAAAACGGGAGTGAGATTTAATAGTAAAACCCAACCGAAAAGGCAGCCACAAAGACCAACCGCAGTCGCACTTCTGAAAGTGTACCGCACAAAGCCGAGCAGATACACCTGACGGCATTCTCTAGCAACCTGAGGGCCACTGGGGGCGAACTGCTCTGCTCTGCTCTTGCTACCAGAAGGGAGACACAGCAGCTGTCACAGGAGGAGGAAGAAGACCACTGTGGGTCTGATTGGCACCAGAGACACATAAATGCCTGTGTCCATTTACAAAGGACAAGAATAGACCAGCCTGTCAAGAGAAAACCCAGAGGGAGCCCCAGTGGGGTCTTGTGGGCTTTCCTCATCACTCTAAGAGGCACTACTTAGCCAGGGGAGAACAGCACAGAAATCACGCAGGGACCCAGCCACACCTCCTGTGACCCCGGGTATTCCTGACTTAGGGCAAACTCATTCTCAGAAAAATCCACTCTAAACACAAACCCCCTAGCACTCCGCACACATGGCAAATGTCAGGGGTTTTAGGCTTCTAAATGAGCCAGGAAAACCCAAGCCACCAGGTGTGGGCCAGGAAATAGACAGTGACTCAAATAAAAACCCACCAAATCAGGACAGTTTCAACCCCCTCCCTGCTGAGTCACCTGGTTCATTCCAGGATCCCCACATCTGGCCTTGACTTGGGAGGGCCCTTCACGATCACCCAACCCCTGACCCTGCCTATCTTGGGGGGGGGCGATGACCTGTCAAGATGACAATATCACTCTGTACAGGAGCCAAGACCCACACCTTCTAGTTGAGTCTCGGAGCCTCCTCCCTGCCAAGCAGGCAATAGGTAACCCCAGACCCTTTTTCCCATACTTTGAGAATCTTTGACTCTCCATGGCACACCACCCAGGGCTAGTGAGCACTCTTCTTCACGTTGTACAAGTCCAAGAAAGGCCTTATAGCTACCTAACGGACATTAAAACTGCCGCGTGCTCAAGATGACCCACAGAATTTGTCATCTCAAGAACATCTCCCAATAATCTACGAGTTTTCCTGGTCCAGGTCCCCTCCCCGAAAACCCCCTGTGTTCATCCCCTTATTTCACTCCTTTATCCCACCAGTGTGTGCTTACTATGTATATGGCCTTAGGGGAGCTAGGAGACAAACAGCTCCCAGCCTATGCCATAGTTTAAAAAAACAGAAGAAAACAAAACAAAAAAACCACTGAGCTACGGCCAGAAAAGCAAATCTAAAAAGTTAGCCAGGATCATGAAAGCAAGTAATGCCTGCTGTGAGCCTGTGCCAGACAATGTCAGAAGCATGGACTTGAGTGTTCGCCATGAGCTGTGTGCACATTCTAACTTCTCCCACTGTGATTAACCTCTGTGCCTCCGTTTCCTCGTCTACAAGATGGAGCCGCGGCGTGCTTCCTCTACCAGGGTCACCAGCAGAGTAAAGGAGCAAGTGTAGTACTGAGCACCCCGCCCGACACATGGCAAGTGTTGCCATAGTGCACAGGTGACTTTGACAGACACTGAGGTGGAATCATCACCAAATGCAGACACTGATCGTAGGTGTCCTTGAGAGCTGTATGCATGATGGCTGACGCCTGTAACTCCCGCTACTCAGGAAGCCAAGGCAGGAGAATCAAGAATTGTAACACAGTGAGATCGATCCAGTCTCACAGACAGACAGACAGGTAGGATTTGAGAAAACTACATTCTAGCCAAGGGGAAGACCAGAAGGAGCCACTGGGGGCCAAGAAAGATGGTTCAGCAGGTAAGAGCACTTGACACACCTGAGTTCAATCCCCAGCACTCAGGCTAACCCAATGTGACACAGAATAGAGAAACTAGTTATCCTTCATATAGTATTATAAGTATACATAATATATATATATTAATATATATTATAATTACTTCAAAGTTTCCACTTATAAAGCAGGACATGGTG
Source organism: Peromyscus californicus insignis (assembly GCF_007827085.1). Classification (NCBI taxonomy): domain Eukaryota; kingdom Metazoa; phylum Chordata; class Mammalia; order Rodentia; family Cricetidae; genus Peromyscus; species Peromyscus californicus. The sequence goes on from NW_026294573.1 coordinate 44,748,197, forward strand.
GGGCACACCTTTAACCCCAGCACTCAAGAGGCAGAGGCAGGCGGATCTCTCTAAGTTCAAGGCCAACCAGATCTATATAGCAAGGTCTAGGCCAGTCAGACCTACAGAGTAAGAACCTGTGGGGGGGGGGGGGGGGGCAGTAAAAAGAAATATCTCCATTCAATGACATTATTCCATCTCCCCTGTGACTTAACTCAGGTCACAGGACACATCAAATTGATCCCAATTTAAGGAAAAAAATGACTTGAGCTGCAAACCTATGAATCATGGGCCCCCAACTAGTATGACCTCATCTCTTAGCAGCATCTTCTAAATGTCATGCCAACCTCAGCGATCTGCAGGGTTCTACTGCCCTTCCTTAACAGTCCCTAGCGTTCCTACCGCTGCCATCTTGCTTCAAGATGCAAGACCAAACCACAGATTGTTGGAGAGAATCTCAATGCTACTTACTAGAGCACCAAAGCTAACTAAAAATCATTGTCTTTAGGCTGGAGAGTCAGCTCAGCAGTTAAAGAGCATTTACTGCTTTGCAGAGGACCTGAGTTCAGTTCCAAGCACCCACCTCAGGAGGCTCACAACCATCTGTAATTCCAGTTCCAGTCAATCCAATACCCTCTGTCCCTTGGGGCACCTTTATGGGCGTGGTACACATTAATGCATGCAAACATACATACATATAATAAATAAACAGGTGGGTGTGGTGGTGCATGCCTTTCATCTCAGCACTCAGGAGGCTGGGCTAGTGAACTCCAGGAGAGTAAGGGATACACAGTGAAACTCTGTCTCTAAGTAAATAAATAAAGGAATAAACAAACTAGTTAACTTTGTAAAAAAAAAATCATTAGCGTCTATGATTTCCTGTTGAAGAACATAAATGCCTATCAAAGACTGGCTTGGCTTGAAGAACTAGAAGGTGTAACTCAGTGACAGAGCACTTGCTTGGCACATGCAGGGTCCTGACTTTGATTCCTGGTATGGGGACAAGGGATTCTGAAACAGGTAATCTTGTCCTGCCTTCCTCTCTAAAATGAAACCATCTGCAACGTAGGTAGAGACTAGCAACATAGGTTTGACTATTTGTAGTTATTTGGGGGGTGGTGGAGGGGGGCCAAGGTTTGTGCAAGGTAGAAAGAGAAGGTCAAGTTCACTGGCTGCTGGACCACTCGGCCGGCCTCTGGTAAGCCCCAACTTGGGAAGTTCGGCCCTACGGCCATCATTACCACTTATCCTCCCAGAACCACATCCTTACAAGTGAAACAGTCACCTCTCCCTTGTACAACACAAAGTTGACTAGGCTAGAAGTACCACTTACCAGCTTCTCTTTCTCAACCCTGGAGAGGACACATGAACTGGTCACATTCCTGAGCACTCTATTCCAGGGGCATTCACTCTTCAGCCACAGACAGAATCCCATCGCACTAACCATTCAGAAAGCCAGTGAGCTCAGGCTCTGACTCCTGTTACAGGCACCGTTTTCACCATGACAACAGCCATGGCATTGAAACTGACCACCTATGAAACTCACGAAGATGGGATTTGGTCTCCTAAACCAGTTTCAAAATCGGCATGCAGAGGAGGTAAATGACCTGTCCAAGAAGATGGGACCTGATGCTGCTCACCAGTTCCCATACCTAGAATGTGAGGACCGTTCCTACCAAACAAGTGCAAACAGATCACCTACTGTGTGCATGCACGTGTGCCACAAACATCTGTACACACTCAATGTGCAGCGCCTACTGGAAGTGAAAACTGGAAGAGGCGGAAGACATCCAGGTACTTCCTCCCTTTCCTCACTCCAGCCTTCCTAACCTGACGGATCCTAACCACCTCTTTCATCAGACCAAAAAGTATGGCCAACCCAACCCAGGTTGATAGTGTGTGTGCATTTAAAATAAAAAAATAAAATAAAAACCCAGAATAGCCATGGATCATGAACATCACAGATACCTTCTCTGTAATGATTTCATGGACCTTAAATTTATCCAGGTAGATAGAAACCCCTACAGCCTGGTAAAATTAACTAGGGAAAATCTGAGCTGGCCATGGTGGCTAAATCTCAGCACTTGGGAGGCTGAGGTAGGAGTGTTAAAAATTCAAGGCCAACCTGAACTACATACTGAGTTCTAAGGCCAACCTGAGCTACAGCACCAAGCCATCTGGGTCCCATCCCTGCCCTGAACCCCTTGTGGGTTGGCAAGACTGGTGTAAGACGGTGCCCTGCCACAAAACCTGAGGACCTGGGCTTGACCCTGAGAAAGAAATGAGTCCCACAAGTTGTCCTCTGACCTCCATTCCCATGCTACATGTCACACACCCAACTCAAACGTGTGTACACACACACATGCACACAAATAAATGTAATTTGAAAGAGTATTTGGGCAAAGGATAGTGAGTGAACTTAGCACTTTATAGTACCCATCACCTGAGCAGAGCAGCATGAGCTCCCCAGTGTATGCACATATACACCCTATACTGGGTGTGACATATACACCCCACACTATGTGTGACATATACACCCCACACTGTGTGACATATACACCCCACTGTGTGCATATACACACGACATTGTGTGCACATATATAGCCCACACCGCATGCACATATACAGCCCATACTGTGTGCACATACACAGCCTATACTGGGTGTGACATATACACCCCACTGTGGGCATATACACACACACTGTGTGACATATACACCCCACTGTGTGCATATACAGCCCACACTGTGTATGACATATACACCCCACACTGTGTACACATATACAGCCCACACTGTGTGCACACATACACACCCCACACTGTGTGTGACATATACACCCCACTGTGTGCATATACACCCCACTGTGTGCACATATACAGCCCACGCTGTGTGCACATATACACCCTACACTGGGTGTGACATATACACCCCACACTGGGTGTAACATTTACACCCCACACTGTGTGTGTGTGCACATATACACACTGAAAGACTGCTCTCTGGAAAACAGAGCTAAAGTCCATTCCACAGAACTGCTGCTCAGCCACCCCTTCGAGTCCAGAACACAAGTTTCACGATTACTTCCTGTCTTTTTGGTTGTGGTCACTTTTTCTTAAGCGAACACCAACCAGGCTCAGTCCCCTCCCAGTTAACTCTCAACTAAACCCCACATGACTCCGAGTCTTCAAAACACCATTTCATTCTCCAGATAGGTATCCACCTCTTTCATATAACTGCGAAGTGATGACTACCGCTCCCCAACTTAACACATCAGGGGAGGAGGGTCCAGGGAGGCAGGCAGCAGAAAGGTAGGTGGGCAGGAGGACGGGAAGGTAGGCAAGGAGGAAATAAAGACTTGCCAGTTGGCTGTGCACTTGCTTTTGATACTAAAGAAGTTAGAGCCATCCAACCCCGTAATTATTGCCAGGATTAAAAATGTGTTACTCACATAATCATGAAAGGCTTTTGCTTCACTTGAATGTTCACAAGTGTCTCTCCTTTCAGGGGCTGCACAGTAAAGGTCCCAAAATACACTACAGATAGAAAAACAAAGTGAGATCAGGTTACTAATTATTACTTGTGTATTCAATGGCGAGTACAGGAGACACGGTGCAGCAGGTCTCCCAAACCAGCCATCCTTACAGCGCTGGCTGGACGAACCCAGCCCCTAAGACAGGTGGATCCAACCTCTCCTGGCAGGCCAGTTCACAGCCGCTATCCAAGCACCTCCTCTGTACTGGTGCCTCACATCCAGGGCACTGCTTGTGGTTAGTAGACACCAGGGCTTGGAAAGGTCAGCACAACCCGCCCCTGGGTGTCCACACAGGAATCTGGAAGGGGATTCTGCCAGTCTCATCTGTGCCCTTTACACCACCCCACACCAAAATGGCTGCAGCACATTGCAAAAAGGTTCAGTTGTCAAAGTCAGGGCCCAACTATGATTCACCTGCACAGAAATCTGGGTGACTCGGGTAACGAAGGGAACCTTAGGGCTTAATCCCATAGCTTACACACCCACCCACCCAAGAATACCTGTCTGTGAGCCAAAGGGGAAGGGGGGGTGATGACAACCAAGCTTCTTAGCCCCTCTCACTGAGCCTCGTCAGACAGCGCCCGTCCAGTACAGAATTGGGGGCAGGGCACAGCCCTCAGACTCTAATTCTACACGGTCACTCCAACACTCCATATTCCCAAGAACAGAAACACAGGTCGTGTGCTGGCTACAGAGTGCTACGCAGACACAGGGCCTTAGACAGTCTCTATACCAGAACCAAGCCCAGCCAGAACCGGCTTGAAGGGCAGAGTGGACCCTGGCACTGAGGTCTGATCTGACTTGTGGTGTACTCCTGCTAGTCCCATCATCGCAGCAGCGAGCCCCACTGTCACGGACAAGCAACACCCTCCAGGTGTGCCTATAACAAAACCCACCCCATCCAATCTGATCCTCTGCCTCCTCAGGGCCCAGGAAACAGCCCACACTGCTTCAGCGTCAAGCGGCACACAGCGGGGAAATTCTAACAAACCAGACTACAACTACTCACAGCCGCCACAACCTGAGCCCCAGTACAACCGGCCTTCCATTCCTGGAACAAGGAGAGACTCCAGGAGCAACGGGAAAACCAGGTTGTGCCCAGCTGCAGAGGGAGGCTGGGGACCATTCTTCCCTCCTCCACAACTGCCCCCTGGAGCACTACACACAGCCAAGACTTCAAGACGCCAAATCCCCAGCACCTTCAAAATAACTTTCACTCACAAGCCCATGTTTCTACAAGATCCAAGGCCACCAGACCTGCCAATCCCATCTACACACTCACTTCCAAAACCAGCCACAGCCAACCTATCACCCACTCCCGCAGGTGGAATCCTTGCGCCACACCAGCCGCCGCCTCCTCCTCCTCCTCCTCCTCCTCCTCCTCCGACCAGGCAGTTGGGAGGTTGGCAGAAGTCATTAAAAACTCATTTTCTCTGCACAAGTTAGAACAGACACTTCATCCTCTCGCTGTTCAAAGGGACTTGAAACAGTAACCCGGGCTGGCAGTCAGGTAAATGTTAACAGCCGAACACTGCATTTGCCTCAACTATACCAAAATCAGCCTGCCTCCTGTTCCTTTTTCAAAAGAATGTGAAAGACTCCACAATCGGTCCCACAAAACACCCAGGTCACACACTCATGACAACTTGCTTCAGGCTTTGACCCTAAGCTTCCCTCCTGCCTGCAGAAAAGACCACAGGCTGCTTAGGCCTGGAGAGAGGGTCACAGATAAGGAGAGCCAGCCCCCGACAAGCTGCAGGCATCCCGCCAGGCCACCTCTGGCTGGTTAAGGTTCTTGGTAAAATAAGGCTTTGTGGTTGCAGGGATGCTGGGGGGTGGGGAGGCAGAGGAAAGGAAGGTCCAGTCAGTCTGAATCAGTGTCTCTACAGGAAGTGCAGGCCTTCTTGCTTTTTCTCAGGGTCCCTGGAAAAGGCCCAGTAGATGTCTCTTAAGGTTTGGCGTTTACGGAAGAAAACATGAGGGTCAGGCCAGTTGCAGAACAGACCTGGTGTCCCCTCCACCCGCCCTGCCCCCACTCCTCTAATTAAAGCAGCATGCAGGATTGACAAAAACCCTCCTAACTCTTTCCGAGCCCCCTGCCTAGTGCCCCAGAGTGAGACGGAAAAGTAACAGGGTTCTTCTACCCTGGCATAACAAAATTTAGTCAGTTCCCCACAGGCGGAGAAACACCAGCAAAAACTTCAGGCTGCAGCCTCTTCTGCAGGTTCTTCCCCGGCAAATCCGATGAGAGCACCCAGAGGTGCCCCGCTCGGCGGAGAGCAGAGGCTAAGGGGAGAGGGCCTCCTCCAGACCCTGTCTTTGTTCACTGGGACCCGAGCCACGGAACAAAACACACACAAAACTATCACCCAAACTTACCACCACCACGAGTGCAGAAACCCAGGAGGCTCTCCCAGCGTGATGTTTTTCTCCCATCGAATCTAGAAAAGAGGGGGCAGAGGCAGCTTAGAGGAGCAGAAAGGAGGGGGCCGCGGGGCCTTCCCCAGCCAAAAGGCTGTTCAGACCAACTAACAATAAATGCCAAAAGGTGATAAAAATTCAAAATGGTGGCCACAGTGGCTGCTCCTGAAAACAAAGGCTCTAAGAATAGTGGGGAGGAGGGGGGTGTCAAGAAACTGGATGCTGAGGAGTCCCCACTCACCTCTGATAAGAAGGTCTGTGCAGATTTCTGTGCTCCTACGTGCAGTAAATATTCGTAGACGTATAAAGCTAACCTGGAAAGTGAGCAGGGGCAGAGAGAGGGAGAGAGAGAGAGAGGAAAGCGTCAGATCACACTGAAGCTCGCTCTGGACCTTGCCAGTCGACTCTGAGCCCGGTGGTCTATGCCATCCCATTGTGGCCACGACCAGAGCAGAGTACCTATCACCCCCGACAGGATCCGGGTCAGAACAGCTAGTGGGTGGGTACCACAGACAAACTGCCCAAAGCCGCGGGAGCTGGAAAACGGTCCCCAAACTTGAACTTCCAAGTGGCACTGGGACCAAACCCATACAGGTCTCGCAAACTCGAAAGCCACAAGAGCCCTAAGCCGCTCGCCTTTTTCCCAGCCCACTTTAGCTCGCTGCCGTAGCCCAGCTTCGGGGTCCGGGCAGACTCAACCCCAGTCCGGGTACTTGGTGCGCTCTGGAGAGGGCAGCAAAGCGCCGCCCTCAGCATCTCCCCCCACAAACAACTGTCCCCCAAGCCTGGGGCCAGGCCGGCGCCGCCTGCCCAGCCCAGCCCGGCGCCCCGGAGCGCACCGGGCTAGCGGCAAGGCCGCTGGCTGGGAAGGGAGAGCAGAGCGCTCCCGAGCGAACAAAGCCCCCGGCACGCACTCCTCACGCCGCGGGCGGACAAAAGGAGCCTTCGGGGCTGCAGAAAGCCACGCGCCCCCTGCCCGCACTCGGTGGGCAAAGTGGGGGGCCCCCGCGCCCAGCCGGCCGAGCGCACCGGCTCACGGTGGGACCTCGCCCACCCTCGTCGCGGGCCCCCGCGCCAGCTCCGCCGCGCGCTTACCAACTACCCTCGCCCGCCGCTGCCCTGCCGCCCCTTCAGGGTGCCCCAGCCTCCGCCGGCGCCCAACAATGGGCTCTCCACGCCGCCGCCGCCGCCGCCGGCGCGGGGCAGAGACCGGGAGCCCAAGGCAGCGCGACCCCCGCGCCCACCCGCCTCCCGCCGCCCGCGGCGCGGCCCCACTCGCGAGAGGCTTACTTTTCCCGAGCCTGCCCGTCCGAGGGCACCGCCGAGCCTTTGCCTTTGGCAAACATGGCTTGCAGAGAAGAGGGCGCCGAGCCCGCCGCCGCCGCCGCCGCCGCTACCGTCCGGTCTCCCGAGCTGCCCTGCTCCCGGCCCCCTCCCGGCGATCGCCCGCTCGCTCGCGCTCCGCTCGCCGCGCTCCCTCCCTCCCCGGCGCTGGCTCCGCGCTCTTTCCAGCTGTCAAAGCGTCAGCCCCGGCCGCGGCCCCATCGCCTTGGAACTCCTCCCGCGCCGGCTCGGCCTGAGCTGTGCCGCCGCCCGCCCGAAGCCTGCAGCTCGCTCGCTCGCTCGCTCGCTCGTGGCCCGCGCGCCCGCCGACCGGCTCCGCCTGCGCCGCCCTCTGCGCCTTCAGCACCGCTGCCGCTGCCGCCGCCGCCGCCGCTGGTCTACTTGGAGCTCAACCGAACGTGGCTGCCCCGGCAGGAGCGCGGCGGGCGTCCACGCCCCGCGACGGACGGCCGCGGCGGCCAATCGGCGCGCGGGGGCGGGCCTGGAGGCCGGGAGGGACGCCTGTCAGCGCGGCCGCGCCAGTCCCGCTGCGCCTCCTCCGTGAGCCGCTGCCCGCTCGTGCGCCGGCCGGGGGAGCGGAGGGCGAGCCCTGGCGTTGGGGTGGGGCGGCGGCGTGAGGGGCTCCGGCCTGGACTGGAGCACCCTGCTGGCGCCGCGGGGACTGGGCGCTGCGGCAGTAGCCGCGGAGGGAGGCGCGGACCCCGGCTGGCCCGGCCGGCGCGCCCCTCTCCGCGTCGGCCTGGCCCCCCAGCGCCCCCGCCCTCCCCGCGCTGATCTGGTCCTCCGTGGGCCGGGACCCCGGCCGGCCCAGCTCCCCGCCCCACCGTGGGCTGCCTGCGCCCAGCCCGGCTCCCCTAGCCCCGGCCAAGACTGCACGCGGAGCTGGGCGGCCGAAGCTGGCGCCAAAGCGCGCGGCTGCTCCTTTACTAGATCGTTAAAATACTTTGGGAAACCCCAAAGTGGAGCCGCGCGAAAATGGCCCCTGGCGTGCTCCAGGCGAGCCTCGGGAGAGGAAAGGGGTCTTAGACTGGAAGGAGGGAGAGTTGATTTCTCCCGAATTTCTGAGGTGGGCCAGCCCTAGCAAGTTAGCCCCCTCGTTTTCTCCAACGGGAACGGATTCCGTTTGGGTGAAGAACGTCACCTGGACGCCTCGCGACTCAGAATGCGCGCCGCCGAAATCTCAAACTTCAAATAAATGGAGCTAAATTGGGGAGTAGGGGGACTAGAGTCGGACGTGGGGGGAGGGGAAGCTTCCATTGTCAGTGACCCAGGTGTACAATGGGAAATGGGGGGTTGGCTGAGTGACCAAGCTTTTTGCTCCCGACTCCTTTCTGTCCACTCGAGGACCCCAAAAACCTGCAGCGTACCCTCACTGGGGACTCCAGATCAGAAACTGGTGAAATAAGGAACGGCTCCCCTATTTTCATACTGTTTTTAGAGCGCGGTTCTCTTTAAATGTGATAAAACACTATCGGCACTGTCTCTTTAAAAGAGTCAAGCAGAAAAAGCTGTGTAAGCGCTGATTGGCTGCCTGTTTGGATACATCTTTAGGGGAGCCTTGAAACTGTTAGCCTAGGTTGATTTTTTTTTTTTTAACTGCGCTGTTCCAATAAACAAGTAACGCCCCTCCCCCTAACATGCCTCGCACCAAACAATTAAAGGATAGGTCAGTGTCCTGGGGAAAACACGTTTCAAGTAGGAAAACTCAGAACTAGATTTCAACAAAATAAACAATAATTCCCTACCATTAAAGTTTGCTTATTTTGCTCTGCAGAAAAGAGAAAGGGGCCTTTTAAAAGAAATGCCCCGCAGCAAATGGATCTGCACTGGTTCAGGAAGGAGACTCGGGGTGCGTTTTTGGAATTATGTTCTGCTCTTGTTAACAGCCTCCCTAAATTAGAATACTGCCTAACACCGTGGACCCCTCTGGACGTTGCTCTCTACTAGGAACCAGAGCTCAGACGGAAGAAGGGCAGAAAAAGGGAAACACTGAGCCCTAGTTTGGGGATGTCTGTGCCAGCCCCTAGTTTAAAGGTTGTTTTGTCAAGGAGGGGAGAAGCATGGAGGTTGGGAATTGAAATACAATGGTAGGGGAGTAAAGGAAATAATTACAGTTATTTTTTCCCCTAGGCGGTTTAATTTAATAGGGCCAACTTAAGGTACCTTAGAGCCCGCGCTAATTAAATCGGTCTGTTCAGACCCTTCCTTCGGACTTCCTTCCATTTTTGATGGGCTAGGAATGGCCAGGGATGGCTCGTCAACACACTGACTCACAAGATGCCTGACTCACGGGTGTCTACTGAGCCCGCAGATTACGAGGACCAGTTGGGTCTTGACGGGGGAGGGAAGGCGCTGCCCTTCGGGGGGCCCACAGTCGAGGCACTCTCGAGTTGGCTGTGCCTTAGCAGCCCCAGGGCTCTGGTGCCTCACGACTTGCACATCTACTTCCTCGCCTGTCAGCTGGTAAAGGGTTTTTATGGGGGGAGGGTCTTTTTAATCTCTTTTGATAGTCTGGTGTTCCACCAGGCTATGGTTCTTCTTGCCTTTTCTCCCTTGCAAAAGGTCTGGCCCCTCCTTCCAGAACATGTGTGAGAGGAAGAGGGGGTGGTGTTTGTTCGGAGTCCCTGTGGTCTGCCCTTTGTGGAGGCTTGACAGTGTGAGGCTCCGAGTGGGTTGGTAGGTTCTCGGTGGAGCAGAAGGAGCTAGTTTGAGGACCTAGGCAGAGGGATCAGAGGGAGGTGTCTTAGCCGTTGGCTGTGGAGAGAAGTGGGGCTGAGAGCTTCCATAAAACCGACCCTTCCTGCAGCCCCGGCCAGCCCGCTGCAGCTGGCACCCACCCAGAATCTAGTAAGGTCAGAAGCAGGCCCAAACACCCAGAGGTGGCCTTTCTGCCGGCAACTTATCTTTTCCCACTGAGTCCCCCCTACTTCCCTTGGTGCACATTTTTGGGCTGCCACCTCTGTCTGGAATGCCTCCCACCCCAGGCCTTTTCTCCCCCCATTCTTCAAAGACTAACAGTCCCTCCAACAGATATCTCCTCCCAAAAACCCCTGCTCCGGATCCCGTGGCCTTGGGTCTGGTTTGCTCATTTGAACCTGCATAGCCGTCCATCTGTCCTGCCCATTGTGTTAGCCGCTTGTTTACTGTCTGTCTCCCCCACCAGACAGAAAGGTAAGACCTAACTCTGAATCGCCTGTGTGTCTCCTGAACCACGGGTTCCATACCGGTGTGTATTCTGACACACCAGGACACCAGGGGACCCAGAGTAGAAAAAAAAAAAAAACCACCCCAGGCTTGAAGTCGCTTCTGGCTGGGTGAAGAGATAAGAAACTGACGCCACCCACAATAGGGTTAGATCAGTCCACTCCCTCGGCTAAGCCCCACCCACCACCGTTTCTGCCACCTGGAAGCATACTATACTGTGAGATCCCAGAATGACCAAGCCATTTCACACATCCCCCCTAGACTCATCTTCTCCCTCACAACCCCTTTGTTTCGGAGCCTGTTTATTAAGCACCTACTATGCACCAAGTGCTGACCCAGTCACAGCATAAGAACCTAAACATAGACAAAACCACTTATCCTGTGGAGCATACACGGTTGTAAAATCCTCTGCCTAGAGCCTTTTCCTGTAACGCACTACTTCCTCACTCCAGCTGAATGGTCGCGTCCCCTACTGAGGGACTTCCTGTGCTGCCGCTCACCCCCCCACCCTCCTTGAGCTCCCAGGCTGCAGTAAGGTATGTATGCCTCCAGCTGACCAGGACTGAGTGCCGTGGACCAGGCTGCACCCTGCTTGAGTGTGGGTCACTAAGCATACCCCAACACACCCCCGTGGAAACCTGATTCTGCTCCTCGGGGTCAGGGAACTTGTCATTCCATTAGGGACTGCCACATTCAGCAGCGATGTTGAAAGGAACAGGACAGATGGAGAACTAGGCCACTTCTTCCTCTCTCACAGACTGGTGCAGAGTGGAGAGGGCCAGGACTTCAGAAGGTGGCAGTTGAAAGTGAGGGACTTGAAGCCTGTGGGCTTGACCAAGGAGGCTGCACTTGCCAAGGACGCCAGGGTATCTGGTTTCCTCTGGCTGGTTCCCAGCTCTGTTGGGGGTGTGGTGTTCCCCACAGCTGCTGGAGTCTAGGGCTCCCTCGTCCGCTCTGAGCCTGTTGGGACAGAAACTTAGCATCCAGCCCTTCCCCCTCCTGCTCACCCCACCCCCCAGCACAGTCCAGGGACCCTGTGGAGATTCTTCCATCAAAAGCTCCACCGGCCCTGCAGGAAGCTCCTAGTCAACCCTGGTTTAGGCAGGAATTTCCCCTAAGGGCATCAGGGGCTCCCTGGAAAGGGTGTAAATTCCAGCACCCAAAGACCTGGTTTCCAGGTTTTACTTGACTGCTTTGCCGGCAGCCTTTGGGCAAGAGATAGCCCATGCAGAGCAGTGAGGGTATTCCTGTCCATGTCAAAGACCTGAGGACAAAATGAGGAAAAAGAGAATCACATTCCGGGCTATCTGTCAGCATTGTCTGAACCCACAGTTCTGTTGATGGGGAGCGAAGCTGCCCCTTGAGACACCTGTTGGGGACTCAGAAAGGTCAGGATTAGAGAAAGTTTCTGCAAACTGAAAAGAAAGATGATTATTGGGCCTAGAAAGATGGCTCCACTTCTTGCTGTGGCTGCAGAGGATTGGCATTCAGTTCCCAGCACCCATGTAGGGCAGCTCACAACTGCCTATAACTCCAACTCCAGGGATCCAACACCATCTTCTGGCCTCTAAGAGCACCTACACTTATAGACACATGCACATACAGATAGATACATAGATACATAGATAGATAGACAGACAGACAGACAGGTAGATAGATAGATAGCTAGACAGACAGACAGGTAGATAGATAGATAGACCTACACTTATAGACACATGCACATACAGATAGATACATAGATAGATAGATAGATAGATAGATAGACAGACAGGTAGATAGATAGACAGACAGACAGGTAGATAGATAGATAGACAGACAGGCAGACAGACAGACAGACAGACAGACAGACAGACAGATAGATAGATAGATAGATAGATAGATAGATAGATAGATATTTAGTTTTTCAAGACAGGGTTTCTCTGTGTAGCCCTGGCTGTCCTGGAACTCACTTTGTAGACCAGGCTGGTCTCGAACTCACAGAAATCCACCTGCCTCTGCCTCCCAAATGCTGGGATTAAAGGCGGTGCAGCCACTACCACCCACCAAGAAAACAAAAACAAAAACAAAAAAAGATGAAAAAAAAACTTAAAAAAAAATGGTCACTAGCCACACAGTGGGGTACCCACCTATAATTTCAACACTCTTGGAAGAAAAGGCATGAAGGTTCCAGAGTTCAAAGCCAAGCTTGGCTATATAGTGAGTTTCAGGCCCACTGGGCTACATAAAACCCTGGTTTTTTTTTTAAAAAAAAGATTCCAAGCCAGGCAGTGGTGGCGAATGCCTTGAATCCCAGCAGAGGCAGGATGTCCGAAAACAGGTTTTACTAAAGAAGAAAAAAGTGGATTAAAGTTTAAAGTCGAATGTGCTTTGGAATGTCTCCAGTAAGCACTCATCCTAAATCAGTGTTTTACTAAATGCACAGGATGGGTCTAGTTTGAGCCAGAAAGCACCTACTATGTGCTCGGAGTACAGGAGAGTATCAGAAAGTCATCTGGGCCCTGTCTAGATGCCTCGAAGCTGCCACTGACTTCGGGGCCCCTCATTTCACTGGGCTGTCTGTGGGCTCTCTGGCCTCTGAGAAGCTGTGCCCTCCTCTGGCTAGTGCGCCCTTCATGCCCTGAACCACAAGCCAAGTGTGATCATTCCCTGAAGTACCTTTGTGCTGTCCCCTGTTGGGGACACCTTCCCCCCTCCCCCGCCCCCTGGATAATCGTTGCAGTGCCTCAACTTCCTCCAGGTCAGCAGCTCCATTCCCTCACTAAGGAGCCTAGAGAAAGACTCCTGGTCAGATCAGGTCTCCATAGCAACCACCACCACCTGCTAGAGTGGATGTTGTTTGTTTGTTTGTTTGTTTGTTTGTTTGATTGATTGATTTCTCTACTTCCCTCATGAGGGTGTGAGCACTCCAGGGAGCTTTATCTTAAAGTTGTATGATTCGTTTAGCAAGGGTATTCTGAACACCAAGTGTTGGCAGGGCACGGAGCAGTGCCCAGGGTACAATGGTGAGCGCAAGATGATGTCTCAAATTCCTGTCTGTGTAGAGCTAAGCGCCCAGCAGAGAAGACAAGGTTAATTCAGCAGGCACGCAGGTACTTGAGTCATTACAAACTGTGCCAAGTGCTAGGAACAATCAGGAGAGTGTAGACAACCCCACAAGAGTGAATAACAGCAGGCTGATTGGGTGGAGGAGAGCTGGTGGGGAAGGAGGGCTTCTCGGAGGAGGTGACCTTAACTCTGTTCTAAAGGAAGGAAGTAGAGAAAGAAACTATAGGGGCAGGGCAGGAGTGAGATGTTTCAGGGTAGAGAGCGGAGTCTGCAGCCCGGAAGAGCTCTGCCAGGGAGAATTGCTGATAGCTGGCCCTTATGGCGGCGGCAGAAAGTTCAGAGATTCTGGAGGTCCTTCTTGCTGTGGTGTCAGGGGTTGTCCAGGACAGAAGACAAGAGCCGGCTGGGAAGGGACCTGCCAGGTAACCGTGCAGGGAGCAGGCAACTGAGCAGAGGCTGAAGTCAGACCCACCAGGACGGCTGTTCCCCAAAGCAAGTCCACACAAAGGGGACAGCAAGTGAAGAATGTGGAGGACATGGAGACATACGCATCCTTCTGTCCTGTCAGTGGGACAGGGCACAAACAGAGCATGATGGAGAGCCACCTTGAGAGCCGTCGATGCTGTTTCTGAGTACTAAAAGCAGGGTCCAAATGTTGTCCATCGGCGTCCACAGCAGCACTGTCATGAGGACCAGAGGAGGAAAACAGCCCGATTGTCCACTGACACATGTATAAGTAAAAGGTGATAAGCCTGTCATGGGGTAGTATTCAGCTTTGAAAAGGAAGGAGGTTTTTGGGTTTTTTTTGTTTTGTTTTGTTTTGTTTTTTTGTTTTTTTTTTTTGTTTTTTCGAGACAGGGTTTCTCTGTGTAGCTTTGGAGCCTGTCCTGGAACTCACTCTGTAGCCCAGGCTAGCCTTGAACTCACAGAGATCCGCCTGCCTCTGCCTCCTGAGTGCTGGGATTAAAAGCGTGCGCCGCCACCACCACCCAGCTAAGGAAGGAAATTTTGAGGGGGCATAGCAGCACACCCCTATAATCAAATGGCTGAGCCAGGAAGATTGTGAGCTACATAAGGGAACCCGGTCTCCAAAAGCAAAAGGGCAAAAAAGATTTTAAATTTTTCCAAAACAGCTGGGTATAGTGGCTCATGCCTATAACCCCAACACTTGGGAGGTGGGGAGGAAGCAGGAGTTCAAGGTCATCCCTGGCTACTTATCAAGTTAGAGTCCAGTGTAGGATACAAGAGACCCCGTCACAAAAAAAAAAGGCAATTCTTATTCTTACTCATGCTTCAACACGGGTGACTTAAAGGAAGGCATGTTAACTAACATAGAATGTAAAGAAGAATCCAATCGCTATATGAGTCCACGCACGTTAGGAGTCACACTCAGGGTGACGCAGGAAGAGGGATTTTGTAGTTGTTCAGTAGTTGTTCAAGTTCCCAACTTGAAAGATGAGAAGAATCTGGGGATGGACATGGTGGCGGGTGCTCAACAGTGTGAATGGACTCAGTGCCATCCAGCTGTGTACTGAAAATAATGAAGTTCCTTCCATGGTATGTGTAATTTACCACATTGTTTTCTTCGATGTGGGAAAATTAAAGCCTGAGCTGAGGCTAAAGGGCACGAGAATTGTTTGCTAGGGCACATTATGAGGCATCAAAGGGGCTCCCTAAGATGCAAGATCCAGATTTTGCTTGAACTAGCCAGGGAGTGGGTGGGATGGGGCTAGGAAAGCTGCCTCCCAGGAGCCCAGGTCCAAGTTGGAGAAGGGTGGGATAGTGTGGGACAGAAAGGACTCCATGAATTAGTGCATGTGCCTGCTGGCATTTAGGGCCTTGGATGTCATGCTAAGAAGTTTGGTTTTGTCCTGCTGAAACCCTGATGATTTAGCCAGGAAAGGATCCTCTGTGCTGGGAAGGAGCCAGGAACCAGGGTAAAGGGAAGGAGTTTGCATCTCGGTGCACCCATAGGCTGGAAGAGGCCCTGGGGCTAGGGCAAGAGATGCTGATGGGTGAGCATTTCCTGAGCCTGCCAGCTGGGGAAGGAACATGGAGGACTCCCTGGCTTCCAGTGTGGGTGCCCATAGTACCGTTCAGGGTTCAGGGAATCCAGGAAGAAAACAGTCTAAGGGGCAATCTACATAAAGGTCAGTGATGGGTGGGCTGAGTTCGGAAAGCCCATTAGAGGTCCGGGGGAGACAGAAATGGCCAAAAGAGGCAGAAGATGGGTCTGGAGCCCCAGGAAGAGGGCTGGAGGGCCACCAATGTCTGGAGTATAGATCAAGGCCTGGGGTAGAGCTAAAGGATCCCAGCACATGGTATAGCTAAGGACTCTTGTCCCTACTCTGTAGCCCAGGTTGGCCTGGAATTCACGGCATAGCCCAGGCTAGGCAATGCTACTGCCTCGACCTCTGAATGCTGGAATTACAGACACGAACCACCACACTTTGCTTTTATATATGCAGTCATGGTACCTCCCTGTGTTTGAGCTCAGGGTGCCAAAACTCCAGAACTTGCTCCTCACCCTAATGCCAAGCTCCACCTCTCCTGGGTTCCCCCTTTTCCCTCTATCTGTTCTTCGTGTTACCTCAAAAGATTCTTTTTCTTCAGCCTCTTCTTAAAATGCTATTAGTCACGCCCTTGATGATGCAGTGTTATGCAACAGTCCCCACATTTTAGTGGCTTATCATAAAAGCCATTTATTTCTCACTCACTGGTCTGCCCTCAGCTGTGCAGCACGGTTTCAGGGTGCGACTTCTGTGTACCCCACAAGTGCCCCCACTCAAGGGGTGCCTGGCATTCACCTTTCCTAATAACAGCACTAGAGGCTGAGCCCATCCATGTGCTCCTCACTCTGCACCAACATCACATGCCAAGTCTGAAACCAATGAGTCAGAAGGGGGTAGATTTGTAGACTACAAAACAATATGGTGTCTCATGGCTCTGATCCCAGCATCCAGGAAGTTGAAGCATGAGGATCCCAAATCCAAGGCCATCAAGGTGACAGAGAATCCAGGCCAGGCTAAGCTATGTATTAAGACCATATATACATACACATACACATACACATACATATACATAGACTTGTAGCATAGTCCATCAAAGCTGGCTCCTCCCTGTCCTTGCTCTCTGTCTCTTTAGACAAGTTCACACATGGGCAATGCCCCTGAACCTCCACAGGATCTACCCTAGCTCCATCTCACTGGTGCTAATCGTTCTCCTCAGCGCCAGCACCACATGTTTCAACACAAGGTCTTCCCACTGATGTCACTCAGGAGCCCCCACATTCGGGTAGCCAGAACTGGACTATATTTCTCTCCCCATCCAATCCCTGTAGCTCACCTCCATCTCAATACTAAGCGCCAACCTCTCGCATACACCAGGCCAGCAAGGTGGAGACAGCCTCTTCCCGACCCTAGCCAGTGCCAAGCTGGTCAACTGGACCTAGTCCAGTCCACCACCCTCCACCACTTGCTCTTTGTGCAGCAGTCCCGCCCGGAGTCTGCACAGGCTCCACTGACTTGCTTCCGTGCAGAATGCGGTCACATCTCTGCAGCTGCTTCTCTGCCTCTTCCCTTGCCAGCAGAGACACATGCTGCAAGCACAAGTCTGAAGCCCCTGTCCGGCTCCTGCTTGTCAGTGTTTCCCTATCTCTTACAGGATGGAGCCCACGCTCCTCAGCATGAAAACCTCACCGGCCGGCGTCTGCCTCTTTGCGCCCGTTTCTTGCCACAGGTTGTTCTGGGTACTGGGGACAGATGTGTAAATAAGAGAGCCCTGGTCCCTCTGTGAGGAAGCAGACAGCTCCAGCCGAGTCTGTGATCTAAGGTGACAGGGCAGTGATGGAGCACACGGGCCCCTGTGGACAGTGTAGGAATGCTAAGCTGGACTGAGAGTCAGGCAGGATGACCTTGCCTGGACTGTGCTGGGCGCTGACGAGCCCTCCCAGGGAGAAGCTGGATCCTAGCCGCTCCGCTCCGAAAAGCACCAACAGGTCTGACGAGAAAGAGCAGCCAGTGAGGGACTGAGGAGGGCTGTTCAGAGAGGTTGACAGAAAGAAACCAGAAAAACAGCACTCCGGGGAGAAAGTGGCCCAAACAGCTTTGGAAGGAGCTCTGTGAAGGGTGAGATCAGCCTGCTGAAAGCAGTTTTGGGGAAGCAATGGCAGCAGAAATTGGATCCAGACAGGTGAGGAGGAGGAGGAGGGAGAGAAAGGCAGTAAGAAGGAGAAGTTTGCCTGTCAGGAGGACAAAGGACATCCCGTCATCCCAGGAGCCCGGGGCTGCTGTTTTAGGCTGAAGACTGAAAAGCTAGAGCTGTGTAAGCGGTGGTTGGCAGGTGCCCATTTGAAGGCTACTGGTGCTAGAGGCAGAGGACAATGTCACATCGAGTCTCTGAGAAGTGGAGAAGGAGAGGGCTTGAGGCCAGTGCTTGCCTACCTAGCATGCACAAAACTCTGGACTCTATCCCCATCACTGCCTCTAATACCAGCAGCACAGGGGAGGGAGAGGCCGGAACATGAGAAGTTCAAGGTCCTACCTCAACTACCTAATGAATTTGGGGCCAGAGTGACTGGTTGTAATGACTCTATCTCAAATAGCAAACACCAAGGGCCAGCGAGATGCCTCCGCAGGTAGAGATGCCCATCAAACCTGGTGACCTGAGTTCTGTCTCCGGGATCCACATGGTGGGAAGACAAACAGTCTCCACTAGCTGTCCTCTGACCTCCACACTTGAGCAATGGAGTGCAGAAACCACGCACACATACACACTCACACACAACATAAAATTTTTAAAAATTGTGGGGGTGGGGAGAAGGAGGAGACCGAGCAGCTGAGTGGCCTCAGCCTCTGCCTGGATGTATTCCTGCTTCAGCATCCCCGGTAGGCAGGCTCACAGCTGTGGCTTGGTGGAGAGCAGACATTTCCTAGGTAGCTCCAGCCTTCCCTCCTCAACCCACCGTAGAGAACGTCCAGAGACGACCGCTAAAAGGGGTACAGTTGTTCCTCTCCCCCTCACTATCTGGGGCACCTAGAGCAGCGCTCACAGGTTCCTTCTCTGGTTCTGATTCCCGTTTCCACGGAAACAGACATCGGCAATTGTCAAAGTCCCAGCTCTGAAACATAGGTCTCTTCCAAACTTCCTCCCCTGTGCCGTACACAACAGGGTGGTCGGAGCTGCAGGATGGTAGAGCATGCCTCACACGCCATCAAGGCCGCATCCACCTGGCTCCCCCTTCAACACTACAACCTCTCTCTGGGGCTGACCCCACCCAGAGCATCCAAGCAGCCATCTCACCTGTCAGCTTGGGCCTTAATTTACCTCTGAGGTGACAGCCCCTGAAGTCAACAGATGCGTGCTTAGTGTCTCAGGAGCCTGCCAGCTCAGGGCTGGGAGCTCATCCTCACACACCTTCCAGCCTCCAAGGCTTCTCCTCCCAAACTGAGGCCACGGAACCCAAGACCTGAGGTCATCAAAACCTGGGGCACATGAGAAGAGGGAATGAGAGGGCATGAGTCCTCCATCGCTAGCCTGGTGGCACAAGGTAGGCTTAGAGGAAGAATTTCTTCAGAGAAGCCAGCAGACCTGCCCCCACCTCGGCTCCCTGCCACTGCTACCCCCCCACCACCACTCTTCACTTCTGCTTCTTCCTCTGACCCTGCCTCCTGCTCTGTCCTCCTGTCTCTTTCCGTGGGCTCCTCACTGGGTTTTAACCTGTCTCAAGACCTCTTTAGCCTCCTACAAGGGCAGAGATTTGACCTGTTCTGCCCACTGCCGGACCCCTCGTGCCCGTCCGTGGTGGTACCTGACTTGGTAGAGAATGAATAGTGTGTGAGGGGAGTGGGGGGGGGTGTCCCTCTTCCCCCCACCATCCTCTGTTTTCCCTCTTAACCTCCCCAGCTGCTTGTTTTTACGTGTATTTGTGTGTGTGTGCGTGTGTAGGCATGCAAGCCCCACAGCATTCGTGTGCGGGTTTAAGAACAACCCATGGGACTTGGTTTCTCTTTCCGTCCTGTAGGTCATGGAGACTGGACTCAGGTCATGGGGTTTGTCAGTGGGGCCTTTACCCACTTTTCCCCGCTGGGCCATCGCCCAGCCCTCATCTGCTGTTTTGTGTCTTTTGACACGGGCTTCTCTATCACACCTGACTCCTTTATCTCTTACCTTTTGTGTGCTCTGTCTCTGTTTGTCCCTTCTGTTCTCTCTCTCTCTCTCTCTCTCTCTCTCTCTCTCTCTCTCTCTCTCTCTCTCTCTCTCTCTCTCTCTCACACACACACACACACACACACACACACACACACACACACACACACACAGAGAGAGAAAGCACACTACTTTTTGATGCCTTCCCTGGCTCCTAAGATCTAGTTTTCCTCAGCCCAGTGCCCCGACCCGAGGAGCCGACCCCAGGGTCAAAGGGCTTCCCTGCTCAAGAACCTGCCTCAGATACAGCTGCTGAGAACAGCTACATCTTTTCTGATGTGACCCAGTCACCACCCAACTCCCAAGGGGGGCTCACTTCCTCTCTGGGCTAGGGGTGGATCAAGGGAGTGAAATCAGGAGCCTGCCGCTAAGCCCCATGGCCTGAACTCAAGCCGCAAGACCCGCATGGCGGAAGGATAGAACCGACTCGCACGCGTTATCCTCCAGCCTCCACACTCACGGCATCCCGAACACATGCCCACGTGCATACAAAATAAAGTAATAAAAATTAAAAACAAAGAAATATATCTCTCACCCCCAGAACGCTCACCATATTCACACCCAGAAGCTAAGCCCCAGCCCGTAGTCTTCCCTGAACACAAGCGCGTGGCGTGCCGACTCCCTAGGTGATGATGTGCTTGCAAGAGGAAGCACTTTGTGAGCGCAGACGCCCCGGTCCTGGGAGACTGAGGGCCTTCCTGAGCCCCGAAGTAGACATGAAGAAGTGTGGAAGCCGCCTGAGCTGGGAGCGACGGGGCATTTCAAACTCCTCCGCACAAGTGTCTGCTATTTGCAAGCAAGTGTTATTCCTGAGTGCGGCTCATCTTATACATGGAAACAAGAGTGGGAGGTGGCACTCAGAGGCTTCCCCAGGCAGGAAGGTGGGTAGGAAGGCAGCAACTCGAGGACAGGATTATCCTGGGAACAGTGAAGGGCAGAGAGACGCCAGTGTGCCTACCTGGTGGAGCCTGACAGATTCCAAGATTAAGTCATCCAGGTGCCTTAACGTCGGGGCCAAAGTCATGGGCAGCATGCTGTGGAAGGACCCAGCGGGGCCCTAGCTTCTTCTGTCCCCTAATTTTCAGTTATTTCAATGGTAGGGTGGGACTGCTAACTGAGTAGTCAGAGGTGGGGAGAAATGGTTGGGAAGTGGAGGGAGAGGCGGGAAGGAGGCTCCTGAGCAGGGCCTTCTGGCTGAGGGACTGAATAACACTGACCCCACCCCACTACCCCCACCCCCACATTTTTGGTACCTGCTTTTTATTTCTCCAACTTGTCAGAGCTGAATGAGTCACACTGAATTCCTATCCATGCCTAGTTGCCAGTGGTTGGTAGGTTGGCTGGCTGATGTCAAAACAAATCAAGGCAAGGTTTGAGCAGGATGCCGGGGCGGTATTCTAGGTAAGTCAGAATCACATCTCAGAAAATGAGCTGTGTTTGCTGCACTAGGCATTTCCTTGGGACTCTAATAAACAGGATTCCAATGAACAAAGGAACTGGGCTCAAGGTGAGTGAAAGAGAAAAGAAAAAGAAATCAGGACCAAGAAAATAATAAGAATGAAAAAAAAACATATGGGGGGTGGGCATGGTGCACACCTTTAGTCCCAGCACTTGGGAAGCAGAGGCAGACAGATCTCTGTGAGTTCGAAGCCAGTCTGGTCTACAGAGTGAGCTCCAGGACAGCCAGGGCTACACAGAGAAACCCTGTCTCCAAAACAAGAAAGAAAAAGAAAGAGAGAAAGAAAAATGGACATATGTGTCCAACGAATGAGCATGAAAACTCCCTGCTCACCAAGATAAAAAGGGAAACAGGATCCTATACAGAGCTCTTGATATAAAGGGAATAGAGGGGGCTGGAAAGATGGCTAAGCTGCTAAGAATATTTACTTCCCTTGAAGAGGACCAGGGTTTGATTCCCAGCACTCAACATTAGGCATTCACAACTTGTAACTCCTGTTCTAGGGACCTGCATGTATGTGGTGCACATAAACTCATGCAGGTATATGCATATACACATAAATAAAAATAATGGATAAATATTTTTGAAATAGGGGATAGAAACATATGTTCACGGAGTACAGTTTCAGGATTTTAAAGATTCATTGCCTAATTTCCTTTCTAACACCCATGCCGATAAGCTGTGTGGTCCCCACTTGAAGGGAGGAGAATCTGAGGTGTTTCTGTGGATGCCATGGTGGTACCTCCAGCACACTTGTCAGCTTCTGGAGATAACAGCTGCTGACAGTCCACGAGAGAGTTCCCCTAGGAATTGCCTTTGCATCAAGACGTGGCCACACTTCACCCAGAGGCACACTGTTTTCAGGGGAAGCTCCTGTCCCTGCTGCATGAAGCCAGCAGATCTACTACAGAGCAGCTTAATCTCTTCCCACGTGTGCAGCCTTGTCCCCAAGAAAATCTTATGCAACTTCAAATACACAGGTGTATAAATAAGTGTATGTAGGGGTTGGAGCTCCAAGTCCTTGGGCGACTGCTCCAAGGTTAAGAGAACTTGCTACATTTTCATAGGACCAGAGCTCAATTCCCAGAAACCACATCAGTTGGTGGCTCATAGTGACCTGTACCTCCAGATTCAAGGTATGTGATATACTCTTCTGGACTTCAAAATCACCTCTACGTAAACACATATATACCCATATAGACACACATAAAGACATAATAAAAAAACAAATATTTAAAAAGTATACAAATAAACATTTATTGATAATAAAGCATAAAGCAATTGATTTGGGGGCTAGAGAGATGGCTGAGGGGTTAACAGTACTTACTGCTCTTTTAGAGGGCCCAGGTTTGGTTCCTAATGTTCACATGTTGGTTTACAACTATCCATAGCTCCACTTTCAGAGAATCTGACACTCTTCTGGTGTCCGTGGGCACCAGGTATGCATATGATGTACATACAAACACAAAAGCAAAACACTCGTACACATAAAGTAAATAAGTATAAGAAACGATTTTAAGAGTATTTTTTTGTTGTCATTTTGTTTTGTTTTCTAGGCAGAATTTCTCTGTGTGGCTTTCAAGCCTGTCCTGGAACTTGCTTTGTAGACTAGGCTAGCCTTGAACTCACAGAGATCCTCCTGCCTCTGCCTCCCAAGTTCTGGGATTAAAGGCATGCGCCACCTCCCAGCAAGAGATTTATTTTTAAAAAGTTATCTGGCATACATGTAAATTCACCATTTATTAAGGATGAAAGCAATTTACTTGTTTCTGTCTTGTTTTATTTGTTTGTTTGAGACAAGGTTTTACTATGTAGCTCTGGCTGTAGCTCAGCATGTAGACCAGGCTGGCCTCAAACTCAGAGGTCCACCTGCCTCTGCCTCCCGAGTGCTGGGATTAAAGGTGTGTGCCACCATATTCTGGCAAATTTTAAGATTTTAAATTATTATTCAATGTGTTTTTTATCTTCATGTATACCTATGTACCACATGCACGCAGTGCTTGTGGACACAGAAGAGGGTGTCAGATACCCTGAAATTAAAATTATGGATAGTTGTGAGCCATTATGTGGATTCTGGGAATTGAACCCACGTCTTCTGGAAGAGTAACCAGTGCTCTTAACCACTGAGCCGCCTCTCCAGACCTGGACGAAAGCAAATTTAATACAAATTAAATGGATGTACTTGTTTATTTTTTCATAAAGAATTAAATCTTGGGTCAACAAGATAGCCCAGCAGGTAAAAGTACTTGTTGCTAACCTGATGGCCCAAGTTCGATTCCCAGATCCCACATGATAAAAGGATAGAACTGACTTTCTCAAATTGTCTTCTACCTCCGTATATGTTCTAGTATACACACACACACACACACACACACACACACACACACACACACACGCACACGCACACGCACACGCGCACATACACATACACAGACTATTTGTAATGAAAAAAACAAAAACAAAAACTCTGTGTTTGAGGCCAGCCTGGTCTACAGATCAAGTTCCAGAACAGCTAGGGCTACACAGAGAAATCATCCTCCCGGGCGGTGGGAGGGTAGGGGTGGGGTTAAAAGCCTGGCATGTGATGCATTCTTTTAATCCTAGCACTTGGGAGGCCAATATCTGTTAGTTCAAGTCCAGCCTGAAGATGGCCCTGGCCATCAGTAGAAGGAAGGGAATGTTCCTACAGAACAGAACAGAGTGCCCAAGTCACACTCAGATGACTCACTGAGGGGCCTTCTGGTGTCCCTTGCCTGGCATTAGTGGCCTGTGAGCAAGTAGAGTCACTCTGGTCTGAACAGGCACAGTAACTTAGAGCTCTGTATCTCCCCCAGGCAGCCTATCCAGGTGAGAAGAAAATGCTTGCAGAAGCTTAGGGGTACTAGATGAGGTAGTGCACACTGTTAATCCCAGCACTCAGGAGGCAGAGGCAGTCGGATCTCTGTGAGTTCAAAACCAGCCTGTTCTACAAAGTGAGTTCCAGGACAGCCAGGGCTACATGGAGAGAACCTGTCTTAAACAGACAAATCTGCACAGAGGAGTCTGCTCAGGAGTGAAAGAGGCTGGCAGTGTCAGTGGAAGCTTGGAAAGGGGCTTCTACCCCAGTGCTGTGGCCAGTACACTAACCTTCTCCTTTAAGTGTCTCCGGAAGTTAGCCAGGGGTGAGGGCACCTGCCTATAATCCCAGCCCTTGAGAGGCTAGGGCAAGAGGATTGCTAATTCAGCCAGCCTGGGCTACAGAGTATGACCCTGCCATAAAACCCAAACAAAACTACAACCAAGACCAAAATTTTACAGGAAGCAAACTCAAGCAGGAGCCTGGAGAAGGGCAAGTCAAGGGGCGGACTGTGTGCATCCCTGTTCTCCTAGAGTCCCACTTCAAGGGGGACTCACCCCTCCTGAGCTGTGTGGCATGCGGCTGGCCATTGCCTCTCCCCAGGGACTTCCCCACCTGCAGAGGTCTTCCCACAGGCCTTCTACTCTGGGTGGCGTAGCCTATGATTGGCTAATGGGGAGCCGCAGTGGCCAGCCACTGCCGTGCTTCCGCTGAAGCTACCTCTGAAGGGCCAGTCTGGCTCCAGAGCTCTTTGTAAGAGGAGAGCTGAGACCTCTTCCAACCACAGCTTCAGTTCCGGTCGGCTTCTGCCTCTGCTGCCTGCCTTGACGCCTTCTCCACATCACGTCTTCCACTGAAAACCTCACCTGTAATGGTCACAATCAAGGTCAGTTTCCAGGAAATGCAACTGAGTGCAGACCTAGTGGTAAATTTATTCATGGTAAGGGCAGACATACACTTTCCCTACTGTGTGCTGGAGGGGATCTCTCAAAGTTGACAAATGTTTACTTACTGTTAAACCATAAAATTTTAATTCAGTATTTTTTTCCCCCGGAGCTGAGGACCGAACCCAGGGCCTTGTGCTTGCTAGGCAAGTGCTCTACCACTGAGCTAAATCCCCAACCTCTTAATCCAGTATTTACTAAGGAACTAAAGGTTTAAAAAAAAAAATATGTCTTAGGTGGCGCATACCTTTAATCCCAGCACTCAGGAGGCAGAGCCAGGCAGACGTCTGTGAGTTCGAGGCCAGCCTGGTCTACAGAGCGAGATCCAGGACAGGCACCAAAACTACACAGAGAAACCCTGTCTTGAAAAACCAATAAGTAAATAAATGAATGAATAAATAAATAAATAAATAAATAAATAAATAAATAAATGGAATGCATACACACACACATATATATCTCATACGAGAAATTCCCTTTATTCCAGGTACCATTGTGACATGATCAACCATTCCTTGAATGAGGCATGACAGGTATATTCTGCTCCATGCTGCCTGGGGCCTCAGCTACTAAGACCCCCAGGACTCCAAGCCCAAATATTGTGGAGGTTTGGACATTTACATATCTAGGGCCTGGACTGGGCCTGACTTGAGAATTGGGCTTATCTGGGATGCCACTTATATGGTTCACAACTGAGTTCAAAGGAGTGGAGAAGTTATGTTCTGGAAAACTAAAATGGGCATTACATGAGATCAAAGCCCTGACCTCAGAAGTCACATATTGTCACTCCTGCTACACTCTAAGGGCCAAAGTAGCACAGTGTCCCCCAATACAAGAAAGGGGACAGCTGGGCGGTGTAGGTGCACGCCTTTAACCCCAGTACTCAGGAGTCAGGGGCAGGTGGAACCCTGTGAGTTGGAGGCCAGCCTGGTCTATGGAGTGAGTTCCAGGACAGCCAGGGCTACACAGAGAAACCCTGTCTCAAAAAACAAAAACAAACAAACAAAAAAACAAGAAAGAGAACAGAGACCACAACCACTAGAGGAGCAGATTCGAGTTCAAACCTTCTGTTTTTTTATTAGTCATTCATTATTTTATTTAATTTTTTGGATTTATTAATTTTATGTGTGTGAGTGTTTGTCTGCTTGTATGTATGTGTACCATGTGCGTTCATAGCGTCTTTGGGGACCAGAAAAGAAAAAGGTGTTGGATCCCTTTGAACTGGAGTTATAGATGATTGTGAGCCATCATGTGGGTGCTCAGAGCTGAATCCAGGTCCTTTGCAAGAGCAGAAAGTGCTCTTAACCACTGAGCCATCTTTCTAGTCTCCCTATTACTTGTTTTTAAAGACTGGGTCTTGTGCTGCCAAACTGGAGCTAAACTCCTGGACTGAAGTGAATGTCCAGCCCCAGCCTCCCAAATTGCTGAGACTATATACATGGGCCATTAAACCCTGCTGTCTTTTTTTTTTTTTTTTTTTTGCAACATACACTCTACTTAAGGATTTATCATAAGGAAAATAACACAGTGTCTAAATCCTATGTAAAAGGACGTTGATTATAACATTGTTTATTGTAATCAAATATTTCTCTCCTGCCTGCCTGTTCCCAAATAACTGTCAGCCGCTTCCCAAATAATTGACTTGGAGGCTTAATATTACTTACAAATGCTCAGCCAATAGCTTAGGCTTGTTACTAGCTAACTCTTAACACTTAAATTAACCCATATGTCTATGTTTTGCCATGTGGCAGTACCTTTATTAGCATAGCATGTTCATCTCCTGCTCCCTCTGCATCTGGCTGATGACTCCTGATTCCACCCTTCTCCTTCCCATCATCCTTAGTTTGATCACCCTGCCTATACTTTCTGCCTGGCTACTGGCCAATTAGCGTTTTATTAGATCAATTCAAGTGACAGATTTTTACACTGTACAAGAGGATTGTTCCTCAGCATTTCCCCCTTTTTGTCTAATTAAAAAGGAGGGTTTTAACTTTAACATAGTAAGATTATATGCAACAAAAATAGTTATCAAGTAAGAATTACAGTTATAATATTCAGTCTATTTGTATTTGACAAAATCGGAGAAAACATTTAATTATCCACAACAATGATTCCACAGGGACTATGGTAATGCCACTAAACTGACAAATGCCACCCAAAAATGAGCTTTGGACTACAAACTGCTCGGGACAATTTCAAGGTGGCTAGCTGAGATGTTCCAGCCTCACAGACTACTCTAGCCAGGGCTTGAGACAAGCCCTGCATGTCCCCATTGCACAGAGACCGGACAACAATGATACAGTTAGCTCTCCCAGGACCTGGCAATTATCCCAATTTTTTTTTTTGGGGGGGGGTCTCCTAAAGATGCCATCACTCCAGACAGCAGGAAGTAATTTTTTTTTTCAAGAGAGAGTTTCTCTGTGTGACAGTCTTGGCTGTCCTGGAACTCACTTTGTAGACCAGGCTGGCCTCAAACTCACTGAGATCTGCCTGCCTCTGCCTCCCAAGTGCTGGGATTAAAGGCATGCACCACCACCACCCAGCTAACAGGAAGTAATTTTTTTTGTTGTTGTTTTTTTCGAGACAGGGTTTCTCTGTGTGGTTTTGGTGCCTGTCCTGAATCTCGCTTTGTATACCAAGCTGGCCTCAAATTCACAGAGATCTGCCTGGCTCTGCCTCCCAAGTGCTGGGACTAAAGGTGTGCACCACCACCGCCTGGCTAACAGGAAGTAATTTTAAGAACACAACAGGATGCCCACATTTCCAAGAGGTGAGGTGGGCAGTTTTTGGTCTTTCAGTGGCTATGGATATTTGTCATCATTTATGAGGTTTGATTACAAATTGTTATTGGTCATAGTCAATCTCTTTCTAAAAGAAGAAAGGGGGATATTAAATAGAAATGATGCGAAGAAAAAGCATAGATTATTATAATGAGCAAAAAGGGTAGATTATTTAATCTACTTTAATCCAAAAAAAAACCCTATTAATCCCAAAATATTTTACACTGTTATGGATTTTAGTTTATTGATACAAATTTAAAGTTAATTTTGTTATACTGTATGTGTATTTCTACTCTTATTTAAGGTATTGTGTTTATGCAGCTCAATTAAAAATGTAATGTATAATTAAGAAATACAAATTAATTGTCATCTATAATAGTCAAACTTATAGTAATGTTAGCTTACATTTTCTAGATATACAGAGATATATTTCAGATAAATAGGTAATCTTCAATTATGTCAAAGACCTACAGAATATGGCATTCAAAATGTTTTAATAACTTAGACTTTTCATGACAGTGAGACATATCTGCTCTTGACAGCCCCAATATACTCCAGAAAAGATGATGGGCAATGAAGAAACTCCATATGGAGTTTGTTTTCTTTATGGCAAAAGCTAGCCACATGAGCAAAGAAACTGCCCTTGCCTCAGTTACTGACAGTTACTGTCCAAATTGGACAAGCAGGACACAAAAGAAAGTGACTGCTGAACTTTGCCAAGACAAGGCAGGACAGTCCTTCAAAAATCCTGCTTCACAGAAAAGTCTGTCAGATATTCTAGGTTTGCAGGCCAAAGATGGATGCCCCAAACAATGTTACAGAGGAAGCTTGGGTGACTGTTCTGGCAGCCAGCTATTTCTGTCATTTCTTTTTTTTTTTTTTTTTTTTTTTTTTTTTTTTTTTTGGTTTTTTCGAGACAGGGTTTCTCTGTGTAGCTTTGCGCCTTTCCTGGAACTCGCTTTGGAGACCAGGCTGGCCTCGAACTCACAGAGATCCGCCTGGCTCTGCCTCCCGAGTGCTGGGATTAAAGGCGTGCGCCACCACCGCCCGGCTATTTCTGTCATTTCTTAGTTTTAGAAGTTGTTTGCTCTGCACTTCCTGTTTGCTCAGGTAATATTATATCCTTCTCAGGTCTCTGACGGAGTTGAAGATAAGATAGTTATAGTTCTCCTTGTTAACAAATTCAGAAAAGAAACTCATAAATGAGGTATAAAGTGTATGAGGTTGAGAGATATAAAATGACAGTTTTAGGTTGGTAATGCAAGTTAGGATAGAAAGTGAATTAGGTACAACACTTTGACTCACCAAGATAGGAGAGATAATGGAGTATTTTCTCTGAATTTGTCAGATGCTAATGGACTAGACATTGTTAATATAATTATGGCCTGTATATATTTATATACAGTTATTGTACTTATTGTATATAATTTTTCTATGTTAGTTAAAATCTTGCTTTTTATTTAGACAAAAAGGGGGAAATGTGTGATATTTTGTTTGTGTCAGAGGGCAGAGCTAGCCACTAGTTAACCATAGAGGTTGGAGGATTGTAGAGAGGGTCACAGGAAGTGTAAGACAGGGCTGAGACAGGATCTCGGCCCTTTTGTTTGGAGGAACCGGAGAGGTAGAAGCAACTGTGACTGCTCCCCTGCTTCTCTGATCTTTCCGGTTTCTATCCCCGATTTCTGACTCCTGGTTTTTATTGATAAGATTAAGTAGATTTATGCTTCAGTTTATGACACAAGAAAACAAAATAATCCACGTGGGTGGAGTAATCTTTGACACAGTGTATCATGGAATACTGTGTAAATTCTGGCTGCAAGTCCACTCTACAGAAGGAATTCTAGTTACTGTCCAGTCTGTTACCGTCCTGCAGGGCACTCAATAAACTGTTTTTCCTAAAAGCAGTAGCAAACTATATAGATGTTATATTGCTTTGTTTTCTTTTGCTCAGGCTTTGCTATGTAGCCTAGGCTAGCCTCCCACTAGAGATCATCTTGCCAGAGCCTCTCAGGTACTGTGATTGCAAGTCTGCATACAAGTCTGCACCACCCTGCCTGGTTTAAAGATTGTATGATTTGTAAAAATATTTGATAAACTGAATAAACCAGTCATTCATAGGTATTGGTGATCATAAATCTGTCTTTTTTTTTTTTCCTTTGAGACAGGGTTTTTCTCTGTGTAACATTCCTGGCTGACCTTGAACTCACTAAGATCGGCCTGGCTCTGCCTCCCAAGTGCTGGGATTAAAGGTGTGCACCAGCACCACTCTGCAAGTGATCATAATTTTGTATTCAGCAGCTCAATGCTGCCAGAGAGCTTTGGTCTGGTCTGATAGACAAAGCTGTTACTTTAGGTCACATTTCAGACTCTGAAATGCATTAGTTCTTAACCTGTTTTTTCTTTTTTCTTTTTTTTTTTATTTTTTGACAGAGGGTTTCTCAGTTTTTCTGTGTAACAACAGTCCTGGCTACCCTGGAACTTGATTTGTACTCCAGGCTGGCCTCGAACTCACAGCTATCCTCCTGTCTGTGTCTCCAAGTGGTGGAATTGAAGGCATGCGCCACCATGCCCGGTTCTCAACCTTCCTAATGCTTCAATTATTTAATACCTAGAGTTCCTCATATTGTGGTGACTCCCAACCATAAAATCATTCTCATTGCTACTTCATAACAGTAATTTTGCTATTGTTATAAATCAAATGTAAATATCTATGTTTTCTGATGGTTTTATGGGACCCCCATGAAAGGGTTGCTAAACCCCAAAGGGTCATTACCCACAGGTTGAGAACCTCTGTTTCAGTGGCACTAACACTTTGATTTCAGAAGGAAAAAAAGCTAGACTGGGGCCTGGAGAAATGGCTCTGCAGCTAAGAGTAGTGGCTAGTCTTCCAGAGGACTCAGGTTTGATTCTCAACACCCACATAGTAGCATACAACCAGGGGATCTAATGCTCTCTTCTGGCCTATGCAGACACTACATGCATGCCGTGTACAGACATACATGCAAGCAAAACACTCATACATAAAGTAAAAAAAAAAATTAAAAAGAGAAAAAGCCCAGCATGTTTCAAAAGAGAGAGAGAGAGAGAGAGAGAGAGAGAGAGAGAGAGAGAGAGAGAGAGAGAGAGAGAGCACAAACAAATGGAGAGTGCAGATAATGAAAAGTACAGATGTTGGGTTAGGGGAGGTGCATGCTAAGCACTCCTTCCATGATCCTAATGACATGTCTGTTGCTACTGGTTGGTTTAGCATCAGGCCTGTCAGACTGAGAATGCTGAGCACTTCCAGAACGCTTAACAGTATCAGCAAACAAGGGTCGTTTTCCTCCGCTGGGTGTTGTCGTCGGGACTGGTGCACGGTGTGTATCTGCGGCCACATCTTCCAACCTAGAAAGGATTTGACTTCAGGATGAGTCCGCCCCTGAGGGTGACAGAGACGGAGACAGAAAGCTGGTTCCTCTGCATTTTTCAGCTGCTGATGGTCTAGAGCGGCTCCCTTTCAGCCTGCTCCCAAAGAAAGGTACTCCGTTTTCTGGCGGTTTCGACCAATTTGAATCAAGGCAGCATGCTCAACGGTGCCAAAGGACGTTTTGGGTCCCAGCAGCAGAAAGAGCAGGTTCTGCAGCAGCACAGTACCGCAGCGGCCGAAAGAGCAGGTTCTGCAGCACAGTGCCGCAGCGGCAGAAAGAGCAGGTTCTGCAGCAGCACAGTACCGCAGCAGCAGAAGTTGGACCCCCACAGGAGATGCTGCCAGCTGCCAGAGAGAGGCCAGATGGACCAGGGCGTGGCAGATTATGCCATGAAGATGCCAGACCATTTCCTGGAGGGCAATGCCGGGGGTGGGGGGGGGTGAGGGGGGGGTGAGGTGGGCTGGTCTTTTTTCATTTGATTTGGTCAAGAGTCCTGTGTGGCAAAGTTTTATTTATGATTTGTCTCTTAAGGAAGATCATTCTAGTAACTGGACCCATTTGGAAGCAAAAGAGGAGCACGCCCAGAGGCCAATGGGGAGACAGACGATGGAGGGTCGACAGGAAGGGCAGGGAGAAGGAAAGCAGAGGAGAGGAAGAGAGGGAAGTAGGAAGCTTAGCCTGGGGACACACACTTGCAATCCTAGCACTTGGAAAATGGAGGAAGGAGAACCAAGGTTCAAGACCAGCCTAAGCTGAATAGTGAGTTTAAGGTCAGACTAAGGTGAAGCCTCGTAGAAAGAGGCAGGAGAGAAGAAAAAAGAAAAGTGGAGTTGTCTGAGTTGTCCGGCTGGGTGGGCAGCTGGCTCTGGGGCAAGCGGTGAGGTTCCCACGGGATTTCAGGCTTGGGCATCTGAAGGGTGGTGTGGTGAGGAGAGAGCACACAGAAGTGTGTGGGAGACAAAGCTAAGTCTAGGCCAGGTGTGAACGAGGGGCCCCAGCATCTCACTGTGTGAGAAAATCCCACCGGAGGGCCTCCAGTACCTTCGGATGACTACCTAGGCTTGCTTTGGGGAGCTATGGGAGATCATCTTAGGTCCCTGTCATAAGTCTCAGCAAAAGGTGAACTAAAGTCTGCACCTGGCCAATGACATGGCATGCTTTCCTTTGAAAGCATTTTTTTAAAGCTATTTAAATTGCATTTTTATGTGTGGGGTGTGTGTGTTGTATGTGGTATATATGTGGTGTGTGTATGTGTATATATGTATGTGTGGTATGTGTGTGTATGTGTCGTGTATATGTGATGTGTGTGTGTTTATATGTGATATGTGTGTATCTGTGTATCTGTGTGAAGTGTGTGAGGAGTGTATGTGTGTGTGAGTATGTGTGTGTGACTATGTGTGTGTTATAGCATTGGAAGTCAAAGGATCACTTTTGGGAATCAGTTCTCTCCTTTCACTATGTAGCCTCTGGGACTGACCTCAAGTCCTCAGCCTTGGTGGCAAGCAGCTTTATCCACTTTATCCACAGAGCCATCTCCAAAGCCCTTTTATGGCATTTTGAGATGAGGTTTTGCCCTGTAGCCCTGGCTATCCCTGGCTGGTTTTCAATTCACTCTGCAGACCAGGCTGGCCTCAAACTTGCAATCCTCCTGCCTCAGCCTCCTGAGTGCTGGGATTACAAGTGTGTGGCCCTGTTAGAGTTCTCTTAGAATCTGAATCCTGACCTGTTGGATAAGGCAGTTGGCTCACCCCCAACATGGAGCTTTCTTTTACCCTTTGCTCTCTAGACAAACGTCAGAGCAAGGGCTTGTGTGAAGGAAGTGCGTTTGGAAAATGACTTAGGTAAGGAGCAGAGAAAACGGAGGAAAGAACTCTAACAGTGTGTTCTAGATGGACCCTCCATCCCATGGGAACCTTCTCAGGAGGAGAACCTGAACCTGAGAACAGCGCTAAGACGGAGGAAGGGAGAGTCATGAGCACCTTGCTCCTGTCTCCACTGGGCAAGGAGGTATACCTCACTTCTTTGAGTTGCCCATGTGAACACCCAGCACTTACTGATGCCATGACAGCACTGGAGATACCAGGACAGGAGATGGGGTCACCTACTCCTCATTTGGAGATGGAAGCGGTTGGTATACACTGAGTCAAAACCCAAAGAGAGCATGAAGGCCTCACAGTGGAAAGAGAGGATGGTAGGAGAGGCAAGGTCCAGGGATGATGCCTACTGTAGACCTTGAAAGGGCTGTCTGTGCTGGTTCCTGGAAGACTATTCCCATCATCCTCACCAAGTTCTGGCGGTTGGGCTATTCCCATGGTTCCAGGAGTACCAACTACCCCACAGCCTTCCAGTGCTTTCCTTTAGGCTCGTAACAGTCACAGGCAGTTTCTGTTGCCGAAGACCAAAAGCTTCTGATGAACAGCTGAGGTGAGGGCAAAGGCTTCAGGCAGGACTCAGAGGCAGAGCCTGCTGTTAGCAGGAATGAGGCTGTGGGCTCCATCTCCAACATCAGAAAATAAACTGTTAGAGGACAGATCAAATAAAATGTGTTCCTCTGGCGTCTCTCCTCCTGCCCCTCCTTCTTTTGGTTTCTAAACTGTTTGTGCATTTATTTTTGAGATACAGGCCTCATGAGGTTCTTGGTCTTGGGCTCCCAGACTCAAGTGATCCTCACACCTCAGCTTTCTGAGTATCTGGGACTACGAACATATGGCAATTCTGGAAAGATCATATTGTAAAATTGGAGGCTGGGCCTACCTCTTTTTATTTATTTTTAAATTTTATTTAATTTTTGTTTGCACTTTTGAGACAGGATTTCTCTTTGAGGCTCTGGCTGTCCTGGAACTTGCTCTGTAGACTAGGCTAACCTCAAACTCTGAGATCCACCTGCCTCTGCCTCTGCCTCTCCCTTCTGAATGCTGGAATGAAAGGTATGCAACACCACCACTTGGCTTTTTTTTTTTTTTTTTTTTTTTTTTGAGGCAGAGTCTCGCTGTGTAGCCCTGGCTGTCCTGGAACTCACTATGTAGATCAGGCTGGCCTCATACTCACAGAGGTCTATCTGCCTCTGTCTCCTGAGACTTCTGGGGTTAAAGGAATGTCCCATTGTTGTGGTTTTTTTCTTTCTTTTTTTTTTTTTTTTTTTTGCTTCTTTGTTTTGTTTTTTCTAACTTGACACAAGCTAGAGTCATTTGAGAAAGAGGGAAACTTAACTGAGAAAATGCCCCCAACCAGATTGGCCTGTGGGGGCATTTTCTTGATTAAAGATGAATATGGGAGGACCCGGCCCACTATGAGTGGTCCTCTTCTCAAGCAGGTGGTCCTGAGTTGTATGAGAAAGCAGGCCTTTAATCACAGAACTCAGGAGGCAGAGGCAGGTAGATCTCTGTGAGTCTGAGGTTAGTCTAGTCTACATAATGAGTTCCAGGAGAGCCAAGGCTACCCTGTTTAAAAGAAAGTGGGGGGGGGGGGGGGGGCGGGGGAGAGGGCGGGGCGGGGCGGGCGTGGCTGCTGAGCAAGCCATGGAGAGAACAAGCCAGTAAGCAGTACTCTCCCATGGCCTCGGCTTCAGTTCCTACCTCCTGGTTCCTGTCTTGAGCTCTTGCACTGACTTCCATCAATGATGGACTGTGATGTGGAAATGTAACAAAATAAATCCTTTCCTCTCCAAGTAGATTTTAATCATGGTACTTTATCACAGCAATAGAAACCCTACCTAAGACATCCAGCATACTCAGCCCGCCTGCCTGTCTTCCTTACCTCCCATTCTCCTTCACACCCTTCCTCCTACTGCCCTCCCTCCCTCTCCCACCCTGGATAGGGTCTTACAAATCCTAGGCTGGCCTCAGGTTCACTATGGTTCAGCTCCAGGTGCTAGGATGACAGACATAAACCACCATGCCTGGATGATGTGTGTGTAGGGAGGGGGGGGCAGGATAGAACTGAGGGCTTTCTGAATCTAGACAGCCACCCTACCTACCAAACTATATCCCCAGCCTTGCTTTTCCACTTAGTGATATACTCTAGACATCTTTTCATGATACATATAGATACAGGACATTCTTTGTGTGTGTGTGGGGGGGGGGGGGGTTTCAAGACATGGTTTCTCTGTGTAGTCTCTATAGACCAGGCTGGTCTCAGACTCCAGATCCACCTGCCTCTGCCCCCTAAATCCTGAGATTAAAGGCATGCACCACTGTAGCTGGAAGTTTTCCTGTGTCCCACATGGTCCCCAGCTGCTCAGAACCAAGTAAACACACAGAGACTTATATTAATTAAAACTGCTCAGCCATTAGCTCAGGCTAACTGCTGACTAGCCCTTACACTTAAACTCAGCCCATTTCTGTTCATCTACATGTCACCACGTGTTCCGTGGCTTTACCTGTGTGCTATTACATGCTGCTTCCTAGAGGCGGGCTGGTGTCTCCTGACTCGGCCTCCCTCTTCCCAGAATTCTCCTTGTCTGCTTATCCCACCTATACTTCCTGCCTGGCTACTGGCCAATCAGCATATTATTTATCAACCAATCAGAGCAACATAGATTCACAGCATACAGAACATCCCACAGCACACCACCGCTCAGCAATGTGTCATTCTTTATAAGAGCTTCATAGTATCTCAAAGAATGGGTTAAACAAATGACCTTCCATGATTATTCATCACTAAGAATATACCTGTGAATAGGGTAGTGGTGGAGCACACTTTTAATCTCAGCACTCAGGAGGCAGAGGCAGGCAGATCATAGTGAGTTCGAGGCCAGCCTACCTGGTCTACAGGTCAGTCAAGGCTACACAGAGAAACCCTGTCTCGAAAAACCAATGTGTGTGTGTGTGTGTGTGTGTGTGTGTGTGTGTGTGTGTGTGTGTGTTCCAGTGAGCTGCCACCAGACACCATTTCAGCAGATTTTATTTGTTTGGGTTTAGTTTGTTTGTTTTTTGTTTTGTCTTTGTTTGGAGCAGCCTTATGGAGCTCAGGCTGGCTATTTAGCTGAGGACAACTTCTGATCCTCCTGCCTCTCCTGTCTAGTGCTGGGATTAGAGGTGTACACCAGTCCCTTAGTTACCCTTTGTTGCTGTGATAAAACACCATGACCAAAACAGACAAAAGTTTTTAATTTGGCTTACAGTTCCAGAGGTATAAGAATCCATCACAGTAAGGAGCCGTGACTGCAGGTGTGCAGCAGGAGCAGGAAGTGAGAGATCACATCTCCATCTATACAGAGGAAACTGAACTGGTAGCGGGGCCAGGGTGTAAACTCCAACAGGACTCCACTGCCCACAGGTTCCACAACCTCCCCAAACAGTGCCAACAATGAGAACAAATATTCAAATACCTGAGTCTATGGGGTACATTTCTCTTTCAAATTGTCACAACCATTCTGCCCTGTTAGTTCATTTGTTTTAATTTGTTTGATTGGTTGGTTTGAGTCGGGATCTCACTTTTGGTCTACGAGTCCTGATCCTGTTGCCTCAGCCTCCCAAGTGCTGCATTACAGCCCATTAGCAGATGGACCTTCTTTCTTTCTTTCCTCTCTTCCTTCATTTATTTATTTTTTGAGACAGGGTTTTACTGTGTCATTCTGGCAGACCAGGAACTCACTCTGTAGACCAGGCTGATCTCAGACTCACAGAGATCTGCTTGTCTGCTTGTCTCTGTCTCTCTGGTGCTGAGATTATAGATGTGAGCCGCTATACCCAGCTTTCTGCCTTTCTTTTTATACAAATAACTCGATCCCTATTCTTTTTTTTTTTTTTTTTTTTTTTTTTTTTTTTTTTTTTTGGTTTTTCGAGAGAGGGTTTCTCTGTGTAGCTTTGCGCCTTTCCTGGAACTCGCTTTGTAGACCAGGCTGGCCTCGAACTCACAGAGATCCGCCTGGCTCTGCCTCCCGAGTGCTGGGATTAAAGGCATGCGCCACCACCGCCCGGCCTCGATCCCTATTCTTTATCCACCTTATGCTTGTCTGTTTATTTTATTAATTTACGAAGATTATTTCTACTTTAATAAAAATAAGCTTTTGTTTATAAAATAAATTCCCTTACTTTTATGTGTCTAATTATTTGCCATTTGCATTTACAGTGTTTTCTTGTGATATGGAAATGCGAATTTTTTTCCTGACATGGTGGACACTGGCTTAGAACTCATGTAGTTCATGCTGCCCTCAAACTCACATCAGCCCTCTTGCCTTAGTCTCCCCAGCACTGGGATTATAGGCATGAGTCACTATGCTTGACTGAGCATATTTTTTACGCTCTCCAATTTGTTATCTTTTTTTCATAGTTCCTAGGTTGATATCACATCTGGAAGTCTACACTGGTCCCTAGATGGTGAAGTCTCACATGCAAGTTTTTCTCTGGAACTTTCATGATGTCACCATTTATGCCAAATCCTTGATTCTGTCTAGATTTTTTTTCCAGAGCTGAGGGACTGAACCCAGGGCCTTGCGCTTACTCGGCAAGCACTCTACCACTGAGCTAAATACCCAACCCCTAGATTTTTTTTTTTAATGCTTCACCTGCATGTATATCTATTGGCCACATATGTGCCTGGTGCCTGTGGAGGTCAGAAAAGGGCATCTCATCCCTTGGAACTAGATTTATAGGTGATTGTGAGCTACCATGTGGGTGCTGGGAATTGAACCTTGGTCCTCCGCCAGAGCAGCAAGTGCTTTTTTTTTAAAGATTTATTTATTTATTTTGTATACAGCATGTATGACCAGGAGAGGGCACCAGATCTCATTACAGATGGTTGTGAGTCACCATGTGGTTGCTGGGAATTGAACTCAGGACCTCTGGAAGAGCAGTCAGTGCTCTTAACCTCTGAGCCATCTCTCCAGCCCAACAGCAGCAAGTGCTCTTAATGTTAGAATTCTGCCCTTAATCCAGCTACATGACTGCACATGCGCAGGGCAGGGTGTCATCAGTGTACCTGGCGACTACATACTCGATGCGTGGTCACACAATCTGCACCTTAAAAAGCTGGATGCAGACCTCACCCTCTCTCTCTGCTCGCTCTGCTCTGTTCTGCTCCCTCCCCCCCCCCACCCCACCATCTTTCTCTCTGCCCTCTGATAGTGCTCTTTCCCAGGCCTGGTCCTTTTGTTCCTGCCCCCCACTTTCCTCCTAATAAAGCTCTCTGTGACTAGGTAGCCGTGGCCGTGGCTCGTGACCTTTCTGCCAGTAACCAGCGCCACTTATCATCCTTTCGCTTAACCACTGAACGATCTCTCTAGCCCCTTCTGTCTGGAATTTAACTTAGACATGTAGGTCCCCAAGCGCTTCCTTTGCTAGTGACTTTTGTGGAATATTATTTTAAGATGTATTATTACATTTGTTTGTGCTGTGGAACATTTGTTTAATGACGCAAAGACATGTTGTATTCTTTTATGTTGCATTTGTGAAGCTGTGTTACTGTGCCTGTCTAAAACACCTGATTGGTCTAATGAAGAACTGAAGGCCAATGGCAAGGCAGGAGAAAGGATAGGCAGGGCTGGCGGGCAGAGGGGATAAATAGGAGGAGAAATCTGGGAAGAAAAATCAAGGGGCAAGTGAAGGAGGAGGACACTGGGGGCCAGCCACCCAGCTACACAGCCAGACACAGAGTAAGAAGGAAAGGAAAGATTTACAGAAATAGAAAAAGGTAAAAGCCCAGAGGCTAAAGATAGACAGGCTAGTGTAAGTGAAGAACAGCTGACTAGAAATAAACCAAACTAAGGCCGGGCGTTCATAAGAAAGAATAAGATTCCCTGTATGTATTTGGGAGCTGAGTGGTGGGGCCCCCAAAAGAGCCAATGAGTAAAGAGCCAAAAGAGTTTAAAAAAAAAAAAAAAAAAAAAAGCCTGGCTCTCTGGCTCTCGTCATTGATTCTCCTCCACTGCTTCTTCTGTCTCTTTGGTCATGTTTAGATTTTCTCTCATTCCCAATCTATATATGTGGCTTCTTTTTTTTTTTTCCTTAAAGGATAGCTTACTTCCTTGCTAGTTTTGTTTTATCTCAGGGCTTGGAGTTGAACCCAGAGCTTCACGTGTGCTGGTAAGTGCTACCTTCAGCCCCTGGGTCAGGCTTCTCATGAGGACCCATGCCTACCTTGCAGGTCACAGGGCAGAAGTAAGAGAAAATCGGGAAGCCTGTGGTCCTGTCCATGTGAGACCTTGTGCTTCTGTGTGAGAGCAAGAAGAGCACACGTGGATGCTCGCCTTGCTCCAGAACAGCGGGTACAGTAGCCAGGTGGCGGCCAAGGCTATCGGGGCCTGGGCACCCCGTTGCTGCTGGGTCTGTACCAAGGACCAGTCCTTTGAAGGAAGGGTATCAGCCTGTGTCAGGAGGGCCTCTGCGAGCCTGTAAGCATACTTCTGGAAATTCAACATGGACAATTAATAGGGCATCTTCACACACTAGAGGACTGGTCAGAACAAGTATGCTAAGGTTTTTCAGTCATTCACAAGGTTTTACAGAAATCCTCAGTTGTACGTGGTGGCTTCAACTAATCCTAGTAGTCGAAGAGACTGAAGCAGGAGGATTGTTGTGAGTTCTAGGCCAAACTGGGCTACAGAATGAGTTCCTAGCCAGCTTAGCCCTGTCTAAAAACAAACAGCTGGGTGTGGTGGTCCATGCTCCTAGAATTCCAAGACCTGGGAGGTGGAGACAGTAGGCTCAAGATCATTCTTTATTTTGTTTTCTTTGTTTTTCAAGACAGGGTTTCTCTGTGTAGCCCTGGCTGTTCTGGAACTGTCTCTAAGGACTAGGCTGGCCTTGAACTCAGAGAGCTGCTTGCCTCTGCCTCCTGAGTGTTGGGATTAAAGGCATGCACTGCCCCTGTCCAACTGAATTTGAAAATTTTCATCAAA
This sequence comes from Peromyscus californicus insignis, assembly GCF_007827085.1. Taxonomy (NCBI): domain Eukaryota; kingdom Metazoa; phylum Chordata; class Mammalia; order Rodentia; family Cricetidae; genus Peromyscus; species Peromyscus californicus. Next base: position 44,788,196 of record NW_026294573.1, read on the forward strand.
ATTATGTACACATTATATATATAAACACACACATTTATATAGATATATACATATATATCTGTTAGTAGCTATGAACTTGAACAAGCCACTTTTCTGGTCAAAGTATTTATTTTCTCCACTGTAAAATGGAACAATATTGACTCTAATCTCATAGCATTGCTATAGAAATTAAAGAAGAGTGACTAAAAAACACAAAAAGGGGGCTGGAGAGATGGCTTAGTGGTTAAGAGCAGTGGCTGCTCTTCCAGGGGACCAGGGTTCAATTCCCAGCACCCATGTGGCAGCTCACAACTGCCTGTAACTCCAGTTCCAGGGGATCCGACACCCTCACAGATATATCTGCAGGCAAAACAACAACGCACACACATAAAATTTAAAAAAAAAAAAAACACACAAAAAGGGGGGCTAGAGGAATGCTCAGTGGTTCAGATTCTTGATGCTTTTTTTGTTTGTTTGTTTTTTCTTTTTTTGGTTTTTTGAGACAGGGTTTCTCTGTGTTACAGCCCTAGCCATCCTGGAACTCACTTTGTAGACTAGGCTGGCCTTGAACTCACAGAGATCCACCTGCTTCTGCCTCCCGAGTGCTGGGATTAAAGGCGTGCGCCACCACTGCCGACTTCTTGCTGCTCTTGCAGAGGACAGAGTTTGGTTCCCAGTGCCCATATTGGGCAGTTCAGGACTGCCTGTTAACGCCAGCTCCAGGGCACCCAATGCCCTCTCCTGGCCTCTTCAGGCACCCACCTGCACATGCATAGACACATAAATAAATACACACAGACACTCACACCAGACACACAGAGTGGATGGTGGTGGCACAGTTCTGTAATCCCAGCATGAGGCTGAGGCAGGAAGACCTCCAAGGTTGAGTCCAGATTGTCGATCTTAGTTCCAGGACAGCCAGGGCTACGTAGAAAGACCCCAGCAAAAAAACAAATACTCAACCGGGCGGTGGTGGCGCACGCCTTTAGTCCCAGTACACGGGAGGCAGAGGCAGGCGGATCTCTGTGAGTTTGAGGCCAGCCTGGGCTACAGAGCGAGATCCAGGACAGGCACCAAAACTACACAGAGAAACCCTGTCTCGAAAAAACCAAACCAAACCAAACCAAACCAACAAAAAACCCAAAGACACAAACAGGAAAACGCCCGAAGAGCAACCAAAGACGGAGCAGAAGGAATCCTCTGAAGAAGCCGAAGCTCGCTGCTCACAGATGCTTCTAATTTCCTTCTTTACAATAGTTTGGTATTTTTCAAATTTTCTAAAATGACATAACATAATTAGGAAATAAATAAATTTGTTTAGGTGAGTAAGCAAACTGTTTTTATTGTTCTTTAAATAACCAATTACATGGTTTGAATGTAAATGATTGGCTTTTTTTTTTTTTTTTTGAAAAAGCGTGGTCAAAAGTTTAAAACTGTACACATGTGGAGAACGCACATCTACCCGGACCTGCTTAGCAAGTGCCCGAGAGTTCCGAGTAGAGCCCTGTGCTCACCCACTTCTCTCCTCCTCTCCTTCCTCTTCTTCCTCTTCCCTCCCTTCCCCCTCTCACTCTTTAGTTTATTGAGACAGTGCCTTATTCTGTAGCCTAGGATGGCCTAAAGCTCTCCATCCTCCTGCCTCAATCTTCGGATTGCTAAAACTAAAGGTGTGTGCACATGCTTGGCTGCTGTTTTCTAATGTGACTTTTGAAACTGAAAAAAAAAAAAGTCACCATTAGTGATTTAATCTAACAGAAACCTAACTTAAATTAGCTTAAGCAATAGTTTATATAGAGGGAAAACCTAGGGCAATTCTGACTTCAAGCTCAGCTGGGCCCAAGGCTCCTAGCACCCTTCTAGAGGGCTGGGTCTAACTCTTCTCTCTGCTTTCTTTGGTGTTGGCCCTGTTCTGAAGTGGCCTTTCCCCAGAAAGCCCCAAAGATGGCTACCAAGAGCTCCAGCACAGGCCCTACACCCAACCACCCTTAAGTTCCACAAGCATGGTAAGCTTCTGAGGCTTTGCTTTCCCTGAAGCGGAACCAGGAATCTCAGCGTTCTACTCATTGGTCAGACCTGGATTATGTGTCTACCTCTGGGCCAATCACTGTGTTCATGGTGGTGGAATGTTCTGGCCAACCCGGCCAGCCTGAGGTCACTCTGAGGTCAGTCTTATCGGAACAATAAAGCTGAGCAAGTCCCTAAAAGGAAAAGCTGGCTATAAGCCAGCTGTGGTAGTACATACCTATTGGTGAAATTATTAAGGCCACTCCACGTAGTTAAAAGGGAGGTTTATTTTGTGGGGTAACTTACAAGTGAAGGGATTGGTTACAGGGTCTGGAAAAGGTGCAGTGCAGTCTGGGGGTGTTCTCTGGAGAACTCTGCTCGGTCTACCTCCAGCGTCCAGGGTCCAGGGCGCATCCAGATCTTGGGTCTTCAGCGTCCTCTCTTGGCCCCGCCTTGTAGTTACTGAAGCCTCAGTGGGGGTTGGAACTTCCAGGTCAAAGCTGGAACGGCTACCCACTACACATACCTGTGATCTCAGCACTTGGAAAGCTGAGACAAGAGGATGGAGAATTCAAGGCCAGCCTGTGCTACAGAGGGAGACCAAAGAGATTAGGGATGGGTGGGGGGTGCAGGCTTTCTTATTGAAGAAGGGCGAATACATATGAACAGATAAAGTGATAAAGCTGGCTACCATCCTCTCTAGTGCTCCTGGAATATTTCACTATTGACCTATTCATTCTTTTTTTTTTTTTTAAGATTTATTTGTTTATTATGTATACAACATGTATGCCTGCAGGCCAGAAGAGGGCACCAGATCTTATTACAGATGGTTGTAAGCCACCATGTGGTTGCTGGGAATTGAACTCAGGACCTCTGGAAGAGCAGCCAGTGCTCTTAACCTCTGAGCCATCTCTCCAGCCCGACCTATTCATTCTTACACTCTGCTTTTCAAAGATTAGCCAAAGTCCTAGAGTGGCTTTGCATGGGTGTGCCACGAACATGTGATTCTGTATTATTGGTTGTTTTTGTTTTCCTTTTGTTTTTGAGACAGGGTTATTATATATTCCAGGCTGGTTCCAAACTCATTATGTAGACTTAGGAAGACCTTGAACTCCTAATCCACCTGCCTCCACCTCTCCAAATTCTGGGATTACAAGCACATGTCACTCTGCCTGGCATACAGTGAATAGTTAATTAAACTTCTTTAAAAATTGTTTGAATTCATGAGTTCCAGGATAGCCAGGGCTATCCAGACAAACCCTGTCTCAGAAAACAATTTTTTTTTTTTTTTTTTTTTGGTTTTTCGAGAGAGGGTTTCTCTGTGTAGTGTTGTGCCTTTCCTGGAACTCACTCTGTAGTCCAGGCTGGCCTCGAACTCACAGAGATCCGCCTGCCTCTGCCTCCAGAGTGCTGGGATTAAAGGCGTGCGACACCACCGCCCAGCCAGAAAACAAAATTTAAAACAAACAAACAAAAAATAGTTTTAATTCACTGAAGCATGAATTAAATAAGTACATTTTCAAAAGCACGTGATCTGTGTCCTAAAATGGAAAGAAGACAAGACTGTGTGGACCACTAATGTGCAAGTGAAGATGGGTCCTCGGATGCCAGACACATCCACAAACTCACTTCATGTGCTCCTCACACCCAGCACACCCAGGAGGTGTGCATACTCTGATCAGAGCTGTGGAGGTCTGTGGGACCCTAGGGTGACAGATCACCCAACCCAGGCAGGGGTGGGTGTGGTGGAAGTCAGGGGAGGATTCCTGGAAGAGGGGATTTCAAGATGCCTCAGAAAGTGAGTTTCAGTTCACTGAGACTGAAAGGCTGCCTTTGTTTTGGTGCACAGGATCAAACCCAGGACCTTGGACATGGTTGGCAAGTACTGTTCAACTGAGTTACGTGGTCTTCCAGCCCCTAGTGGTCTTCCTGTATATAAGGAGAGCCTTCCTTCCCAAGGTTGAAGCCGGAATTCCAGTTGCCAGCTTCCTTTATGGCACAGAGACATTGCATACCCACGACAGAGGCTCTGCCAATCAGACGCCCTCACCCTGAACTCTTGTTCTAGAGGGCACCACACAAGGAATCAGTTCCTAGAACAGTCCAAGGCTTTCTGATGCTGCTGCAATGGAACCATGTCTGTCTGGGAATCAGCACCGGTGGCAAGGTTGAGTCCCTGTGCAGGTGTGACATTGACACTTGTGGGGTCATTGTTATTGTTATTGAAGTTGAGGTCTTGATGCTTTTGATGTTGGGTTATGATGATGACGGGGTCGGCATGTCCTCAGGTGGTCCTCTACAGTGTGGAGGACTGCTGTGGAATAATCCTTTTGTACACTGTGAAGATTTATCACTCGGATTGGTTTAACAAAGGGCTAAGTGGCCAATACCTAGGCAGGTAGAGGTTAGGTGGGACATGTGGACAAAAAGACAGCTCTGGGAAGAAGAAAGGCAGAGTCACCAGCCAGATGCAGAGGGAGCAGGACATGTAGAAAATGAGGTAACAATCCATGAGCTATGAGGCAGCACATGAATTAATAAATATGGGTTAATTAAAGTTGTAAGAGCTGGTTAGTAACAAGCCTAAGCTATCGACTGATCATTTATAATTAATAATAAGTCTCTGTGTGGTTTTTTTGGGAGCTGGCTGGCAGGACAGAAACTTCCATCTACAGAGAACAATGTACCTAGGAGTGATATCTGGAATTGAGTTTGTATTGCCCTGCCTTCTGATAGTTCTTTAAACTGTTTAACAACCTGTAACAAGTGCTCTCATGAGCCTGAGTAGATTCTGTTTCTGGCAAATCAGAGTCCTGACACACACACTGGGAGGCAAAATGGTGTGTTGAGTGATGAGGTAAGGGGCATGTCCTGAGCAGGTCATGGAAAACCAAATTCAGGTTAGGGGCTGGGTAGGTGGCAAGGAATGACAGAAGAATCTGAGCCGAGAAGTAGCAGGCCTGAATATCACTTGGTGAAGGCCTAGAGAGTGGTTACAGACTCAAAACTCAGGGCTGGAGACTAAAACCATTATTTTTCAGATCTAGAAGGGACAGCTTTAAATATTTGAATGAAGGAACATAGAAAAATGGTTAAGAGCTATAATCTATTTTTTAATTATTATTATTTGTCTGTTAAAAGTGTGTACCACCACTGCCTGGCACTGTAATCCTTTTTATTTATTTATTTATTTATTTATTTATTTATTTATTTATTTATTTATTTATTTGATGCTTTGGAGATTAAACCAAGGGCCTTAAGGTCAGGTATGGTGGTGCATACCTTTAATCCCAGCACTTGGGAGTCAGAGGCAGTTGGATCTCTGTGAGTCTGAGGTTAGCTTGGTTTACAAAGTGAGTTCCAGGACAGCCAGGGCGCTGTAGAGAGACCCTGTCTCAAAAATAAACAAACAAGCAAACCCTAAATAAATAAATAATTCCAGGACCCGTACATGCTGGACAAACACTCCGAGATATATCTCCTGCCCAAGTTATAGCCCAGGCTGCTCTCACACCTGTGATCCTCCTACCCCGCCCTCTTCAGTATTTCCTACCAGCATGCTCCACGGTGGCTGCACCCCAGCTATTTTTGTTCATTTTCTTAATTTAATTTTATGTGTCTGGGTGTGTTCCTTACATGTATGTCTGTGCACCATGTGTGTGCAGTACCCACAAGGGTCAGAAGAGGGCATAAGATTCCCTGGAACTGGAGTTATAGGCAGTTGTGAGTGAGCCACCGTAGTGTGGGTGCTGGGAATTGACCTGGGTCCTCTAGAGGAGCTGTTTCTCCAGCAGCCCCTGGTTTTTGCTTGTTCAGTTTGTTTTGATTCAGGGTCTTACTATGTTGCCTTAAGTGACCTGGAACTCTCTCCATAGACCAGGCTGGCCTTGAATTCACAGTGATCTGCCCATCTGTGTCCCCAGAATGCTGGAACTGAAGGTGTGTACCACCACACCTTGCCAACCCCAGCTCTTCTTCACTTTTTATTTTGAGACAGGCTGTCACTAAGTTGCCCATGCTAGCCTGGAACTTGAAATCCTCCTGCTTCAGCCTCCATGTATCTGGGATTACAGGTCGGTACCCTCGGGGGGATTTTGTCGACGCTCTGTGCTTTAGCTATCTCACCTATGAAGTGAGAAATCATGGTACCCATCACATGGTTTGAGGATTTAAATCACTCAATGAATGTAAAATGCTTAGTATCGTGCCTGGCATTTATCAAAAACTTTGTAAGTGTGAGGTCATCTAGTATTCCTGGGCACAATACTGAAAGAGCTTGGCTCTTCATTTTAAAATTAAATTTAAGCCGGGCGGTGGTGGCGCACGCCTTTAATCCCAGCACTCGGGAGGCAGAGACAGGCGGATCTCTGTGAGTTCGAGGCCAGCCTGGTCTGCAGTGCGAGATCCAGGAAAGGCGCAAAGCTGCACAGAGAAACCCTGTCTCGAAAAACCAAAAAAAAAAAAAAAAAAAAAAAAAAAAAAAAAAAAAAAATTAAATTTAAATTTGAGTAAGATATATATATATATATATAATATAAACATACGTATGAAATATATATGTTTCATACATATGTTTATATTCATTTGTGTGTAAGTCTAGATCAGAGGAAAAAGCAGGAGTCATTTCTCATCTTTCACTGCCTGGGTCATCAGGCTTGGTGGCAAGCACCTTTATACACTAAGCCGTCTCGCTGGCTGGGGTTCAGAGGGGTTTCTAGTCCTTGTTTTGCGGTAGCTATGACATGTGACTGTGAAGAAGATGCTTCTTGCTCAGCCTCAGTCTCTGATATATGAAATCATGTCTAATTCTGCTTCTGCCTGAACCGGATATTCTCTCTCACTCAGGGCCTCCCTCTGCCTCTGTCCCCTCCTGCCACCTCTTGTGTATGCCACTGAGTCCCTTCTGGGTCCATTCTTTTTTTTTTTTTTTATTAATTGATCAATTAATTAATTTTGCTTAGTTTTCTGAGACAGGGTTTCATATAGCCCAGGCTGGCCTCGAATACACTACGTAGCCAAGGCTGGCCTTGGCCTCCCAATCTTTCTATTTTCTCCTCCTTTTCTTCTGCCTTCTGCCTTCACCAGACCTGGCTCTGTCTTTACATCTTAAGTGCTAGGATTATGAGATGTACTACTACACCGAACTGGTGGTTTCATCTCTTGGCTCTTGCTTTCACAACCAAGCAAACACCCCATCTTCCTTTGGAATGTGACCTTCCTTGATCTGTGATGCTTGAGCTCATGGGTTCCTTCATCCTTTTCAGTTGGTCTCCTTTATCTACCTTCCAATCTTCAGTCTCCCTCTTGTATGTAGGTCTGTTCGGGTTCTCCTCAATGCACTGTGTTCTGTCTCCAAGCCATGTCCTCTGGTCTCCAGGCTTCTTAGCAGAAGACATGTATGTCAGCATCTCTCTCCAGACCCTCTCAGCTCTAGTCTTGTGTGGCCAGCTGTGTTCTGGTTTATCTACCCACACATATGTATCTCAACCAAGATTCATCAGCCACCAGCCTTTACCACTTCTTTCCCTGAGGGCAAGAACACTGTCATCAATATAGATGCTGTTAGTCAGCTTTCCATCACTGTAACAAAACACTTGAGATAATCAACATATAAAGAGTAAAGGTTTCAGCCGGGCGGTGGTGGCGCACGCCTTTAATCCCAGCACTCGGGAGGCAGAGCCAGGAGGATCTCTGTGAGTTCGAGGCCAGCCTGGACTACCAAGTGAGTTCCAGGAAAGGCGCAAAGCTACACAGAGAAACCCTGTCTCGAAAAACCAAAAAAAAAAAAAAAAAAAAGAGTAAAGGTTTCCTTTGGCTCATGTTTTCAGAATATGGTCTCCTGGTTCTGTTGTTTTGGGCTGTAATGAAGCAGAGCATTGTGGTAGGGAACCCGGGGCCCAGCAAAGATGCTTACCTCCTGGCAGCTGGGAAGCAATGAGACAGACAGAGTTCTCTCTTTCTGACTCTCCCACCTATTACCTCCTCCTGCCTAGCTATAGGCCATTTAGCTCTTTATTAAACCAATTAGAACAACACATCTTCACAGTGCACAAAAGGATTATTCCACAACTGTGGAGCAGTCACCTAGCATCAACCAGGCTCAGGGTTTGATCTCCAGCACTAAAGAAGCCAGGCATGGTGGTGTATGCCTGTAATCCTAGGACTTGAGGGTAAAAGCAGGAGGCTCTTGAGTTCAAGACCAGCCTGAGCTATAGGAGACCTGTACCTGTCTCAAAACAGCAACAAACCTCAAGACATCACATCCTTTTTTTTTTTTTTTTAATTTCTTTTCCTGAGACAGGGTTTCTAAAATTTACATGAAAATACAAAGAAACTAACCAATCATAATCCTGACAAAGCACAAAGTTTAAGGACTTGTGCCACACATATGAAGATTCATTATAACAGGGCATGGTGGCACATGCCTAGAATCCCAAAACTAAAGAGGTTGAGGTAGAAGGATCACCACAAGTTCAAGGCCAGCCTGGCTACATAGTGAGTTCCAGCTGGCCAGGGTTACATAGTGAGATCCTATCTCAAAAAAAAAAGAAGAAAGAAAGAAAGAAAGAAAGAAAGAAAGAAAGAAAGAAAGAAAGAAAGAAAGAAAGAAAAGAAAGAAAGAAAGAAAGGAGGAAGGAAAGAAAGAAAGAGAGGAAAGGAAAAAAGAAAGAAAAGGAGAGAAGTGATAGAAAGAAAAGAAAACTAGAAAGGAAGTGGGCCGCTGGGGATGTGGCTCAGCTGGTAAGAGCTTGGCTAGCATGCAGCCCTGGACTCCAACCCCAGCACCTCATAAACCAGGCATGGTGGTACGTGCCTGCCATTCCAACACTCCAACACTTGGGTGTAGAGGAGGAGGACTGGGAGAGCAAGGTCATCTTCAGCTACATAAAGAGTTCCAGACCATCCTGGTCTCCACAAAGCCCTGTCTCAAAAAAAAAAAAAAAAAAAAAAAAAAACCAAACTTTTTTCATTATAAAACTTCAGTTATATATAATAATGGACTGCAGAAACACGGGGTAGACAAATGGATCAGTAACACATAGCACAAACTCTAGAAACAGACATATGTATGTGGAAAAGGCCACTGTGATTCACTGGTGGGAAAGGGGTCATAAACACACACTCCTACACCACATACATAAACACAAACACTCCTACACTCCCCACATACACTTCTATCCCCCAAACACTCCTGCACCACACACACACACACATACACACACACATTCCTACACACACATACTCCTACACCACACATACACACTCCTACAACCCCCACTCCTATACCACACTCTCTCTCTCTCTCTCTCTCTCTCCCCTACACCCCTATACCCCCACACATTTCTACACTCTCACACACACCTACAACAAGAACACACTCTTACACCACACACACACACACACACACACACACACATTTCTATACCACATACATACATTCACACACACACACACACACACACACACACACACACACACACACACACATTTCTATACCACATACATACATTCACACACACATACACACACACACACACACACACACACACACACACACACACACACACAAGAAAAGGCACCAAGTTCAGTGTGGTGGTGCACACCTGGAATCCCACACTTGGGAAGCTGGGTCAGGAGTTCTGTAAGTTCAAAGCCAGCTGGGCTACATAGAAAGATCTGGTCTCCAAAACCTGACCGAGGGAAGGAGGAATGGGGCACTGAGGATGTAGCTCAGTGGTAGAATGTTTGCCTAGCATGCCTGTGACCCTGGTTATTGTACCGAGCTGTGGCTAAGTGAGTATGTAAGACTGTTCTGAGCATTGGAAAATGTTCAAGTGTTTTCTTGTTTGCTTATTTATTTATTTATTTTGGTTTTTCGAGACAGGGTTTCTCTGTGCAGTTTTGTTGCCTGTCCTGGATCTTGTTCTGTAGACCAGGCTGGCCTCGAACTCACAGAGAACCACCTGGCTCTGCCTCCTGAGTGCTAGGATTAAAGGTGTACACCACCACCACCCAGCTCTATTTTTTTTTTTTCAATATAGGTTTCTCTGTAACAGCCCTGGCTGTCCTGGAACTCTCTGTAGACCAGGCTGTCCTTGAACTCACAGAGATCCATCCACCTGCCTCTGCCTCCCAAGTACTGGGATTAAAAGCATGCACCACCACCGTCCAGCTTCAAATTTTTTAAATTAAAACTAGTTACATTTATTTGCTTTTTTGTTTCTTTGAGACAGGGTTTCTCTGTGTAGCCCTGGCTGTATTGAAACTCACTTTGTAGACCCGGCCGGCCTTGAACTCAGAGTGCTGGGATTATAGGTGTGTACCACCACCACCCGGCTACCTTTGTGTGTGTGTGTGTGTGTGTGTGTGTGTGTGTGTGTGTGTGTGTGTGTGTGTAGGAGACCATTCTCTCCTTCATGCATGTGGGGGAAATCTGAGATACTCAGGTTGTCAGGTTTGGCAACAGTTGCCTTTACCTTGCTAGGCCATCTCAAGACCCCCTATGTTCTGGATTTTTATGTAAGTGGTATGATGTGGGATATTTGCACACTATGTGGAGATGTATTGCTGTGATTGGTTTAATAAAGAGTTGAATGGCCAATAACTAGGCAGGAAGAGTTTAGGCAGGACTTCTGGGGACAGAGAGGACTCTGGGAAGAAGACAGGTGGAGTCACCAGCCAGACATGGAGGAAGCAGCATGGGCAGTCTGGAGAGATGAGGTAATAAGCCATATGCCAGAACATAGATTAAAATAAATGGGTTCATTTAAGTTATAAGAGCTAGTGGGACAAGCCTAAGCTAAGGCTGAGCTTTCATAATAATAAGTCTCTGTGTCATTATTTGTGAGCTGGTGGCCCAAAGAAAAATCCTTCTATGATGATAGTTATGATTCTCGTGGTATTCTTTCAATTTAGAAAACCTGGAACTAGAGAGATGGCTCAGTGATTAAGAGCATGACTGCTTGTCCTTCCAGAGAGCTTCTAGCCACATCAAGTGGCTCACAGCTCTGTAACTCCAGCTTTCAGGGATCCATGCCTCTGGCACACAGGTGCCCAGACATCCACACACATCATTAAAAAATAAAGTCAATTAAAGAGAAACTGTTTAAGCTGGGCAGTGGTAGGGTATGCCTTTAATCCTAGAGGTAGGTGGATCTCTATGAGTTAGAGGCCAAACTGGGCTACAGAGCTAGTTAGTTCTAGGACAGCCAGGGCTAAAAAAGAATGTTTCAAAGGTTTAGGAAATGTAAGCACTTGGGAAATAAAAGCAAGCAGGTCACCAATTTCAAAGTCAACAGAAGTAACACAGCAAGATGCTAGTTCAAAAAGCCCATAGTGTGTAAACAAATAAGGAAACCCATACCTCGTGTCTTAGGGTTTCCATTGCTTCGATGAAACACCATGACCTAAAGCAAGTTGGGAAGGGAAGAATTTATTAGGCTTACACTTCCACATTGTAGTCCATCATCAAAGGGAACCAGGACAGGAACCTGAGCAGGGTAGGAAGCTGAAGGCAGGAACTGATGCAGAGGCCATGGAGGGGTGCTGCTTACTGGCTTGCTTCCTTGGCTTGCTTAGCTTGCTTTCTTGTAGAACCCAGGACCACCAGCACAGGGATGGCCCCACCCACAATTGGGACCTCCCCCATCAATCACTAAGAAAATGTCCAGGTGTGGTAGTGCACACCTATAATCTTAGCACTCCAGAGGTAGAGGCAGGCAGATCTCTGAATTTGAGGCCAGCCTGGTCTATAGAGCTAGTTCTGGGACAGCCAGGGCTACATAGAGAAATCCTGTCTGAAACAAACAGAAAGAAAGAAAGAAAGAAAGAAAGAAAGAAAGAAAGAAAGAAAGAAAGAAAGGAAGGAAGGAAGGAAGGAAGGAAGGAAGGAAGGAAGGAAGGAAGGAAGGAAGGAAAGAGTGTAAGATTGTAATTTTTTTTTTAAACTCACAGAGATCTGCCTGCCTCTGCCTCTCAAGTGCTAGGTTTAAAGGTGTGCCAACAAAGTTTCACCATAGCTCAAATTGTTTTGGAACTCACAGTGTAGTCCAGACTGACCACAAAAGCTGCCTCAGCCTCCTGAATGCTGAGATTACAGACATGCCACCACACTTGGCTTCATTTTATATTTTAAATAAGTTGATGGATACTCTGGCTTCATTTTGTTCCTACAGCAGTAATTCTTTAATTTTTTTTCTTTCTTTTATTCAGTTTTATAATTTCATGTGTATGGGTATTTGGCTTACATGTGTGTCTGTGTGCCACTTGCATACAGGACCCACTGAAATCAGAAGAGGGCACTGGATCCCTGGAACTGGAGTTAAGAGACAGTAGTGAACTGTCATACAGGTGCTAGGAATTGAACCCGGGTCCTCTGGAAGAGCAGGCAGTGCTCCTAACTGCTGAGCCATCTCTCCAGCCCCTACAGAAATGTTTCTGAGCTCCATCTCCAACTTCCTCTCCATAGGTTTCTGGAAACTTCTCACTATTCTTTACTGCCCCCAGAACTGTTCACTTCTGCCTAAGAAGTTATGTTCTTACCCATCTCCAGCCTTTGTCTGTGCTGTTCTGGAATGTTCTTTCCGTCTTTTCTTTTTCTTTTCCCTCAGAGGCAGGGTTTCTTTGTGTAGCTCTGGCTCTCCTGGACCCAGCTCTGTACACCAGACTGGCTTGAACTCACAGAGATCTTCCTTTCTCCGTCTCCCAGGTGCTGGGATTAGAGGCGTACACTACCACCGCCTGGCTTCTTTTCTTTCCCTTTGAGACCAGGTCTCTCTACATAGCCCTGGCTGTCCTGGAGCTCTCTATAAAGACCAGGCTGGCCTTGAACTTACAGAGATCTGCCTGCCTCCATTTCTCAAGTGCCACAATTAAAGGGGTGTGCCACTTTGCCAGGTGTTCCTTCTTATTTTTCTTTAATTTAATTAATACTTTATTTATGATTCGCCCTGTGTGTGTATGTCCATGCCACAGTGCACTTTTAGAGGTTATAGAAAAACTTGCAAGGGTCTGTTCTCAGCTGGGTGGTGGTGGCACACGCCTTTGATCCCAGCACTCGGGAGGCAGAGCCAGGCGGATCTCTGTGAGTTCGAGGCCAGCCTGGTCTACAAAGTGAGTTCCAGGAAAGGTGCAAAGCTACACAGAGAAACCCTGTCTCGGGGTGGGGAGGTGGGGGGAAAGAGTCTGTTCTCTCCCTCTACCCTGTGGGTTCTAGGGATTGAACTCCGAGCATCAGACTTGGCAGCAAGCGCCTTTGCCCTCTGAGCTGTCTCAGTGCCTCTCATTCCCACTCTCCTTGACAGGTGCCTTTCCTGTGGGTTCTTCCCAAGCCCTTTGTTAACTCTGTCTATGCTCTTAGAACTCCAGTGCACCATTGGGCCGTCAGTGTTCCCTGTTTCCACAGTCCCACAACTCATGGACGTTGAGAGAGCAGGTGTGCTGCCTACCTAGGGGCTGGATGCTCTCAATCTCCCCACCGAGACCTGTTTCTTACCACTGTTCATTCAGCTGCGTGCCCCAGAAGGCTGATTTCTATGGACCTAGGAAAGGGGGCCTCTGGTTCAACTCGTGGGAGGCCCCAGCAGGAGACAGGAAGGGTCATCCATTCCTCTCCTCCCTCTCCTCTGGGGTCAAGTCTGTCAGGTGGTCCACTTCCATAGCCACCCAATCAGAACTGTAGGGGTAAGGCTCCCCTCTTCGGCTGACCACAGGGACCCCACCATTCCCTGTGGGTTTCCTTAGCCCTCCTCATCTATGTTAAGGGCAGTGGTCCATTGGTATCCATGAGGGATTGTTTCTAGTACCCCAGGCAGATCCTCAGATATCCAAGTCCCTTATTTACAAATGACCTTTCACATCCTTTTGTGTGACTTTGTCATCTCAAGATTCCTTTCGATAGCCAATGCAATGAAATGCTATAGAAATACTGTCATCTAGAGAATAATCACCAAGGATGTCTTTTTTGTTGTTGAGACAGGGTCTCATGTGGCCCAAGCTGGCCTCGAACTTCCAGTCCTCCTGCCTCTGCTTCCTAAGTGCTATGAATACAGATATCACTATGTCCAGTTTTGTGCAGTGCTGGGAATCCAAAGCAGGGTTTTCATGTTTGCCAGGTGAGCGCTCTATTAAGCTCTACGTCCTGGTGCTTCCTGTGCATTTTGCTCTGTGATTGGCTACATCTGATATGCAGAGCCCAAGAACACAGAAGGCCCACTGTGGGGCCTCTATTAAACTCTTGGAGGAGCCCTTTCGGCTGAGGTCCATTTCCTGCCGGCACACTGGCACCCACCGTCGGCCGGCACCCTCAATCTTTCCACTGCCGGTTTTCGCCATCACGTGGCTGTGAGAGCCCATGCTCCATTTGATGGAGACTCAGTAATAACTCGCAGGTGTGGGGGTGGGGAGGGAGCAAGGACCCACGTGGTCGCTCTAGTGGGGCTGACAGAGAGAACGGAACAGATGTCCTCAGGGTGGAGTAAAACAAGGGCCCCTGGAGGCAGCTCCAAGGAGGCAGCTCCGGGAACTTTCCAGAAGGGAGATCAAAACTGGGAGGGCTCTTTCCCTTGGGGCACACAGGAACTGAGTGTCTACTTGTCACCAAGGTTTAGAAATGAGATAACTGCCCACCTTAAGAAAAAGAACTAGTGTGAGGTTTCTTCTCTAACGCACAATGTGCTAGAATCTTCTAAGCTTGGGAAAAAATACAAATCGAACACCCCCATGGGATGCTAGAAACTATACTCTGCACGAGTCTACAGCATATCAGAGCCTCTCCCTGGGCTCTGAGAACTTCCCAGGCCCCTCAAGCCCAGCACTCATGCCTTAAGTCCTAAGTCATGGCTGTCCACACCCTCAGCGCGCCCTGCCCTGAGTCTCCACCCAGGGTCTTTCCCCATGAGGTAATCAGCAGATGGCTCCTCCAGCTCTCAGTTCCTCTGGGTGGGCTCTGCCCACTTCTCTGGTTGCTATGCTAACACTGCCCCTCACTCAGTGTCCCCAGCACTGGCTTTCTGCTGTGCCTCCTCCAGCTAAGCAGATTTCTGCCTCGGGTTTTGTGCTTTGGAAGTGTCTGTCCTCTCTGGAACACACTCCCTGAAAATGTCAGAACGTGTAGTGAGTGGATGCTGTAGTGTGTCACCCATCTCCCGCTGGGGTGAGGCTCTCAGTCCTCCAGTGACGGAGAGCACCGATAGCAACAGGTGTCCTGACTGTCCATCAACAGAGAGCTGGCCCCTTCCTGGGCGCCATGTCCACGGCTGTTCAGAGCGGTTCAAAGCCCCAGCCTTTTGCCTCAAGTAAGGACAAAGCAAGGCTCTCCTGAAGGGCACTTCCAGCTCCAGAGCCTATGGGAGTCAATAAACACGTCTATGGTGCCTGCAACCCAGTCTACCTTTTCCCTTAACTGAAACTCTTCCCTCTCTGACTCACAGGAGTCACAAGTGCTCTAAATAAATGCCCTGACTAGTTCCAGTTACCTAGGTGTTCCGAAACAATGTTTCTCCAGTCACCCTACGACCCTTCCCGTGTGTGTGTGTGTGTGTGTGTGTGTGTGTGTGTGTGTGTGTGTGTGTGTATGTGTGTGTGTGTATGTGTGTGTGTGTTGTGTACATGGTGTGTACAGAGGCCAGAGGAGGATGCTAAGCATCCTGCTTTATCATTCTGTGTCTTATTTTCATGAGACAAGGTCTCTCACTGGATCTAGGCAGGTAGCCATCAAGTCCTACTGGTCATCTGTCTCTGTCCCTTACAGCTCTGGGTTTACAGGCATGCATGGCTCCCCCATCCCCCCCAAGACAGGGTTTCTTTGTGTCTCCCTGTCTTGGAACTCACTGTGTAGATCAGGCTGGCCTTGAACTCAAAGATCCTCCTTCCATCACCAACTGGCACCCCTGGCTTTTTATACGGGTGCTAGGAATGTGAATTTAGGTCCTCAGGTTTAACAGCAAGTTCTCCTACACATTAAGCCATCTCCTTAGCCCCACCTTTCTCTTTTTTAATTTAATTAATCAATTTATTTAAAAATTTATTTTTAAAATAAAATTTCCATTTATTCATTAAGAAAATATATTTACCTGGGCATGGTAGGATACACTTTTAATCCCAGCACTCAGGAGGCAGAGGCAGGCAGATCTCTGTGAGTTGGAGACCAGCCTGTTCTACATAGAGATTTCCAGGACAGCCAGACTACATAGAGAGACCCTGTCTCAAACAAATATATAAATAAACCATTTTTAAATAAGTAATATTTATGTATACATTTATTGAGACAGAGTCTATGATTCATAGCTCTGGCTGGGTTTGAACTCGTGATTTTGCAGCTTCTGCTTGCCAAATTCCGGGGTTACAGGTATGGACCACCACGCCTAGCTTTTGCCACCTTCTGAAACTACCCTTTTTGTTGTTTTCTTCATGTGTTTCCTGAGAGCTGCTCCCTGACTTGTCACTAATGCTGGTGACAGAGCTTGGTACGCAGCTGGTGCTCACTAGATGTTTGTGGACTAAACAGACATATGCAAGAGAGTGAGTGACTGTGGGTGAGGCTCGCCTTTTCTATTCCCCCTACCCTGCCCCCAGCCCCTGAGTTGGGCGTCAGCCCCTCCCCACTGTGACCCTGGCTGAGCTGGGGCCTCCTGGGAGGATGAAGCCTGCAGCCCAGCCGCCTTGGCTGCCTGCCCTGTATTGATCAATGCTGGGAGGCCTGCTGGCTGAGGGCTGTCCCAGTGTGGGGGCGGGGCGGGGCAGGGGATTCGGGTTGAGATCTGTCCCAGGCTTGCCTGGGGCCTTGTAACACTGCTGAAGACCCATCTGATGTAGGGACTGGCTGTATGCCTTCCTCAGACTTCCCAGGGGAACCCAAAGCACTCCCAGGAGAACGGGTGGCTGGAGTGAGCAGGGTACATAGGCAGGGCTGTGTCTTGCAAAACCATGCACTGGCCACATATCAGTGTCCATGACTGTCCTACTATGCTTCCTTTGTTCTTTTGGGCAAGAGTCGTCTTCTTCTTCCTCCTCCTCCTCCTCTTCTCCCTCCTCCTTCTCTTCCTCCTCCTCCGCTAATCCCTCTTCTTCTTCTTCTTCTTCTTCTTCTTCTTCTTCTTCTTCTTCTTCTTCTTCTTCTTCTTCCTCTTCCTCTTCTTCTCCTCCTCTCCTCCTCCTTCTTCTTCTTTGAGATAGAGTCTTTAAAAAAACGTTTTCAGTTGGGCGGTGGTGACACATGCCTTTAGTCCCAGCACTCAGGAGGCAGGGGCAGGCCGATCTGAGATTGAGGCCTCTTTTTTGAGGCCAAGTGAGTTCCAGGACAGACAGAGAAACCCTGTCTTGAAAAATAATAATAATAATAATAATAATATAATAAAACAAATAAAAAACTCGTTTATAACATTTATTTGTGGTAGTGGTGGGGGTAAGAGTTGCATAACACACTTATGAAGGTCAGAAAACCCAACAATTTTCGGGAGTAAGTTCTTACCTTCCTGCCTGTGGGGCTTGGGGCTTGAACTCAGGTTATCATGTGTGACAGCAAGTACCTTTACTCACGGAGCCATCTTGCTAACACTTGAGACAGGATCTCCCGTAGTTCAGGCTGGCCTGCAGTTCACTGTGTAGCTGAGCATGATCATGAGCTTCTGACTCTCTTGCTTCCCCCTTCCGGATGCTGGAGTTAGAGGTGTGTAATGCCTGATTTCTATGTGTTAGTCCCAGGCTTCACGTATACTACAGATGTTACCTCCTCAGCCCCACTTGCACACATGTTCTAACACTGAGAGACAGACTAGGTAAAAGCCGTGCCTAGTTGATAGATGAGTAAATTCAAGCCCCAAAAGCATCCTGATGGCTCAGGGTTACATGACAGGATTGTTTGTTGATTCTTCCTATGCACAGTGTACATTGCTCCCTGGCAATCCCAATGCGGGGACACTCAGGACCAGACCTTGACCATCTTGTGCTCATGAAGGAGTAGGTATTTCATGGCAGCTCAGGGAGTGCTGGGGGCCCTGGGGGACCCTGGGATCCCCAAGCAGGGCCTAGGCTAGCCTCAAACTTGCCTTCTGTCAACCCAAGCCCCTTCCTGGAGGATTTAAGACTGTGTTGAGCAGTTGTTTTAAATTTCCGGGCAGGGGGCTGCAAGGAGGCAGGGGAGGAGTGCTGCAGGCTGTCTAGGGTGTGGGCTGCTATTTACCAGGGCCCTTTGTGGGCCCAGTGCTCTAGGCTGGGGGCGCCTCCAATTGCTTCCAGCTGGGCTGTCAGCCAGGCAGAGGCCTGGGGATAGCTGGAGGGGGTGGCCAGAGAGGATCACAAGGCTTAAAGGGTCCCTTCCTACCCAGCCTCCCCCTGCCTTGATGGGTGGCTGCTCTTGCTTGGCCATCGGGCCTGGTAGGGCATCCCTGAACATAAAAATGTATCTATAAACTGGGAATCCATCCGGCTGAGCCTGCGCTGAGCTTTATGGCCCTTATGCACTTAATCTTCCATTTCCTCTCCCTGCTCCATCTCCCTGCTCACTTCCCCTCTTTCCCTGGAGGACTTGCTCGGCAACACGGTGAGCCCCTTCTCCGCCCCTCCCCCACGAGTCCCTTTGTCAGAAGGTACCTGTATGTACAGCTGTCCCCGCTACCGGCCGGGATCTTTCTCTAGCTTGCATTTACTCTGTACGGCAACCATTGCGGACATCCCCTGCCTGGCAGGCAGTGAGCCCCAGCGCTCTTCTGCACCCGCAGAACAGGCTCCTTAGCCAGCTGCTGAGCCCCCAGCTTCCTCTTCTACCCTGAAACAAACACGACTCCAGGCTAACTAACTACAGCGGAGCTGAGGTTGGGGCTTTGCTCCTTGTCCCCATGACCCGTTTGATCCTGGCTGCAAGGTACCATCTTTGCCATCCCGCAGCCATCAGGCCCCAGACATAACACTCCTAGGGCCCAGGAGACTTTTGTCTCAGAAAACTGGGCTAGCAAGACAGTTTAAAGAGTAAAGGCACTTGCAGGGGAAGCATGGAGTTCAACGCCCCAGCCACCCCAGCCTACATGAAGGTAGAAGGAGAGAACCGACTCCATGATGTTGTCCTCTGGCTTCCCCGTGCAGGTGCGCCCTCATACAAACATCTTGCACACGTGTGAGCAAACATATGCACACACTCAAGCATGATGATAACACTTTTTTGTTTGTTTGTTTTTGTTTGTTTTGCAAGACAGGGTTTCTTTGTGTAGGAGCTCTGGGCTGGCCTTGAACTCAAAGAGATCCACTTGCCTCTGCCTCCCAAGTGCTGGCATTAAAGACGTGCGCCACCTACCGGCTAACACTTTTTTTTTGTAATTAAGAGAAAGGTATGGACATGGTGGCGCACACCTTTAATCCCAGGACTGAAGAGGCAGAGGCAGGTGGATCTCTGTGAGTTCGAGGCCAGCCTGGTCTACAGAGCAAGAGCGACACAGTGAGATCTAGTCTCAAAAAACAAAAGTAACAACAAAAACGCAGTGTGGACAGTGCCTGAGAAACAACATCTAAAGTTTGCCTCTAGCCTATACACTCAAGAGCACACAGGTACACACACACACACACACACACACACACACACACACACACACACACGTGGGGGTGTTGATGGTGGGAGGAAATAGGCCGATGGGAGAACTTGGTGAATCCCAAAAGGCCACACCAGTAGAAAATAGGAAGGCCTGCTCTCCAGTGGTTTGGGGTACCTGTTTTGGGCTTTTACTGCAGTGGGAAGGTTACCACAAAACCCTCCATGTCCTTCCCTGATGGACTCCTAGGACTAGACTCAGGGAGCTGGCTTGTTCCAGTGTCATGCACTTATCCAGTGCCCCGCCTCAGGAACTTCTCCTGGGTCACATCACATGCTCTCACTCTCCCCCTTCATTTTACACAAGAGAGTTGAGGCCCAGAGTGAGAAAGGAATTCACTGAGGGTCACACAGCAGAAGAGGGCGGAGCTGGGACTAGTTTCTTGGGGGGCTGAGGAGGATCATGAAGTTCAGGCCAGCCTGAGCTATACAGAACGACACAGTCTCAAAACCGATAAACAAGTGGGGGCGGGAGGAAGGAAGAGGGGGATCTTCAATTGGTGTGTAAATGAATGAAAAATTTTTCTTAGTAAAACAATAGATAAACCATAACAAAACAAAACAAAAACGAAAAAACAACAAGAAAACAAAAAACCAATCCTGCGATCCCCATGAACGAAGAACTCCTGGCTAGGAGCCAGGGGAGAGGCTGCTAGTTACAGTGCAGCCCCCAGCCCAAGCTCAGACAGGTCACATGACTACAGCCTCCTCAGGCCACCTTGTGGCCTCCTCTTTTCCTTCCTGAAGGTTCTGAAAGAAGGCGCTGCCCCTTTAAGGCACCTCCCTTCCTCTCCTCTGGAAGGCATCCCTGGAGAGCTGGGCCAGTCCTGGGGGACAGTGGCAGGTCCCAGCTGCGGGCCCGGTGGGTCCCAAGACTCGGCAATGTCAAATGTCCCTTTTGTTCTGGGGTTGGAGAAACATGGGGGTGCAAGGGAGAAAGGGGAGGGCAGGGTAGGCTGTAGGTTTGAAGAAGGCAGACCGGTCACACGGAGAGCTGAGTGTGGAATCAATATGCAAGCGTCTTTTAGGGTGCATGGCTGGGTGGGGTCACTTGTCTGGGTTCCCCCATTGAAATGGTGAGACCTCTGTGGGTCTGGGTCTCACAGCTCCTCCCTCCCCTGCCTGAGCTATTCTCCAAAACAAAAACAAACAAACAAACAAAAAACGACCCCCATTTTACAGAGGCCGGAAGCATCAGGCAAACAAAAGATGCTTGTGTCTAGCTAGGGAATGATAGGGGGAGAATCATAAAGAAAATCTTCTTCCCAGGTGGGACACTCACCTCCTCTGGGCACAGGTCCCTCTAAGGCAGCGGGCAATTGGACTGAGGGCTCTTCAGCAAAGTGAAGTAACTTGCAGGTTGGGGTAGAGTCTGGCCAGCCTGGTCTCTCTGTGCACTCTGACTGAACCTGGACATCTTTCTCTAGGACCCTGAGACCTGAGGACAGGGGACTTTGCCGTCCAGGCTGGCCCTGAACTCAGTATCTCCCTCCCTGCCTCAACATCCCCCCCTGGCTCAACCTCCAGAGTGCTGGGAATGGAGGTGTGCTCCACCACTGCAGGGGTCCTGCAGGAGACTGCCTCTGGTGGATTTCAACAGCCCTCTCTGACTTAGCCTGGAGCCCTGGAGTGAGAGGGGAAGCGGCCAACGGTGTGACTTGTGTGGAATGGCCGGGCTACAGTTCTTTTTCCTCCTGTGGAAGATAGGTGCTATCTGGCAAGGTGCCTGGGAGGCTGATCAAAGGGAAGGGGAACAGAGCAGCTGCACAGAGGCAAACTTTTCCCTGTCCTCTTAGGCTCTTGGGCTCCGGCTCAAACAGGCCTATTTCCTGGACAGACAGGAAGCTAGTTCAGTGGGCTGGGGAGCCCGGTCAAGGGGGGCAGGAGGATGGACCGGGGGAGGGGGGGCAGGAGGATGGAGGGGGAGGGAGCAGGAGGGGGAAGCTTGTCTTTTGGTTGTTATTCAGCAGCAAGAAGAAATTGCTTCTTTGCTCACAGTCCTGGGGCTCCACACTCCAGGCTAACAGCCTGTTCTGGCCCCAGATTGCCCAGGTGAGGAGGGGACTTAGCCAATTCCTCTGCTAAAGACTCAGGAAGACTCAGGAAGACCTAGCTCCAGTCACTGGTGAAGCAGTGAGGGTAGAGGAAGCCTTAGGATCAGCAGGGAGTCCTTAGTGTCTCTCCCCACCACTGGCAGCTTGCCAATGGGGGACAACAGAGGCAGGTACAGAGGGTAAAGACCTTGTCCTGTGACCAGTGAGCACCCCCAGGTTCCTCAAGCATCATGCTTCTTGGAGGAGGCCTGGAAGTCCCCTAGATAGAAGTCTGGATAAAGCCTCCAACTCTCACCGGATGGTAGTGGCAGAGGTGTACACACCTTGAATCCCAGCACTTGGGAGGCAGAGGCAGGCAGATCTCTGAGTTCAAGGCTAGCCTGGTCTCCAGAACGATTTCCAGGACAGCCAGGGTTACACAGAGAGAAACCCTGTCTCAAAACAAAACAAAAGGAAACAAAACAAACAAACAATTCTAGCTTAAGTATAATCCATGCAATATTGGGGATATATTTACAACACACATTTTTGTGGTTAATTGAAATTTTAATTTAACTGACTGACTTGAAATTTATATTTAAAATCAGTGCTACATATTTTATTACATTTATTATTATGGTTGTGTGTGTGTGCATGCTCAAGCCGTGCTGTCCACATAGATATGAAAGGACTTGTGGGAGTCAGTTCTCTCCTCTCATCACTGTGGGTTCCAGTGATCGAACCCAGGTTATCAGGCTTGGAGGCAGGAACCTTTATCTGCTGAGCCATCTCACCAGTTCCATTGAAATTAAATTTTATATTTAATTCTCATACCATCTGGATGATCATTAGCAAATTACCTCTCCTCCAGCTCTCAGGTCTTCACCTGTACACTGGGAAGGTACTAGCAGTTATCTGGGCAAGGGCGGAGGGATTGAGGCATGGTAGTAGCCAGAGGGAAGGTCCCAGAGACACTCAGACACTGAGTGTGGACCCACAGGATGAGAGGGAGAGGGGAGAAGCAAGGCCAGCAGCTAGGCTCTGGGGCGTTCAGATAGGGGTACAGAAGTACTATTTCTGGGAAAGATGCTGGTTGGTGGGCAAGGAGTGTAGTGACCATAGTTCTAAGTGACTGAGGCTGAGGTTCCAAGTAGTGGCATGCAGGTAACCAGGTACTGCTTGGGGACAGGGTTCAAGGACTGCAGCTGACATGTCATTGGCAGAGTAGGGGGGACATACCTAGTGTCATAACAGTGGGAACTGGAGTACAATCTTGTCTCCTCCCAGCACCCCACTGCACTCCCCAGTTCTAACGACTATCTCTGGGAGGGGCTGGAGCCAGGCAGGCTCCGCTTCCCAGCCCAGTCCCTGCCTGTACCACCCTTCTGCTGCTTTCTGAGACCTTGCTTCTCAGTACTGGAATTTGACTTTATCTCCCCAGAGGTCACCTTGTCCACACCCAGCCCTGGGGATGGACATTCCTCACATTCCAAGGCCCTCACTGGAGCTGGCCAGCCCAGGCTTCCTGCTAGCCTCAGCTCCTTTGGGTAAGACATATTCAGGGTGCATGATGTCTGTCCTGGGTCTATCCCAGGGCTCGAAGGGTCCACAGTCAAATTCCACCCCTCCCCTCCTAGCAGGATGGTCCTTGGGTAAGCTGCAGTTCTTTCCTGAGTTTCCAGGTGCTCCCCTATGGCTCAGGAGAGTTCTAAGGCAGTAAGGAGCTGAGTGATGTCCTAATTTGGAGATGAAGCTTGCCCCTCCTTAGTCTTCTATAAGACTGTTTCCTCCTTCTTTTTCTTTTTCTTTCTTTCTTTTTTTTTTTTTTTTTTTGGTTTTTCGAGACAGGGTTTCTCTGTGTAGCTTTGCGCCTCTCCTGGAACTCACTTGGTAGCCCAGGCTGGCCTCGAACTCACAGAGATCCGCCTGGCTCTGCCTCCCGAGTGCTGGGATCAAAGGCGTGCGCCACCACCGCCCGGCTTCTTTTTCTTTTTTAAATAAACAATAGCAACAAACATTGATTTACTTTTTTATTTTGCAGGGGCAGTAGCAGAGTACAGTAATGTCACAGTGTGCTCCTGGAGAAGTCAGAGGACACTTGTGGGAAACTGGTTCTCTCCTTCCATCATGTGGGTCCGGGGGATCAAACGCAGGTGGTCAGGTTTGGCAGCAAGAGGCCCTACCCACTGAGCAACCTCGCCAGCCGTGTTTTTATTTTCTGTGTTTGGGTGTTTGGCTGCATGCATGTGTGTGCATCACATGTGTGCCTGTTGCTCATACACCAGTGCAGGTTGGATGCTGTGGAACTGGAGTTACAATTGTGACCACCATGTTGGGTCCTGGGAACCGAACCACTGAGCCATCTCTCCAGCCCGGCCTTGTTCTTTATTTTATTTTATTTTGAGACAAAGTCTCATTATGTAGCCCAGGATGTCCTCAAACATGGTAATCCTCCCACCTCAGTCTCCTGAATGCTGAGACCACTGCCCGTGGTGAGCTACTACACCTCTCCACCTCTCCGTGTAGTCGAGGACTGGCACACGTGGTGAGTGTGAGGGTCCATGAGGTAGCCGAGTAGGCTTCCGAATCTCACGCTCCCTAAAGCAGCAGACTGAATGTGCCTGCAGGCACAATCTGAGGAGTCCTTCCTTAGACTATGTTCTTTGAGCTCAAGCTCTATCCTGGATCACGTTGCTCTAGGTACCTGGACTCTGGAAGGCTTGGCCTGGTAGAGGGCCTGCCCAAGGAGTCCTCCGTGGCCAGGTGTTGGAAGCTGCTTGTGCCTGTACATTGCTAGACCCCTACTCCTGGAAACCCCTTGTTCCTGGCTCTTGGGGAGGATCCTGGAATGGGCCTTCCATGGTCAGAGGTATGCTTAGGGGCTTTGTGTCTACTGCCCGATTTGGCTCACTTTCCTGTGAGGGTGTTTCCAGGAGGGTGCTGAGGCCCACTGAGAGGGCAGGCAGCAAAGCAAACTACCTTCTGAGCTCCTCTGTGCCTCCCTCACTGCAAGCAATCCCCTAAAACCTCAAGCAGCTCGAAAGAGATCATAGCATGTGTAGAATGTAGGTTGGAACCCTTGAGTTGTTTGATTGGTTTTGGTTTTTCAAGACAGAGTTTCTCTGTGTAGCCCTGGCGGTCCTGGACCTCGCTCTGTAGACCAGACTGGCCTTGAACTCATGGATCTACCTGCTTTGGTTTCCCTAGTGCTGAGATTAAAGGTGTGCACCATCACCACTCAGCAGCCTTTTGTCTGTTTTTCCAAGATGTTCTTATTTTTATGTTTTGGGCGGTCTCCCTGCAGGAATGTATGTGCACTTCCGGCAGAGGCCAGAAGAGGGTGCTAAATCCTCTGGAGTTATAGACAGTTGTGAACTCTCCTGTGGGTGCTGGGAATCCAACTCTGGTCCTCTGGAAGAGCAAGCAGCAAATGCTTTCTTTTAACTGCTGAGCCATCTCTCCAGTCCCAGGTTTCTATCCCTGGTTTCACTGGGTGTCCAGCCAAGGACACAAGATTTGGTGGTGCAGGGTGACTCTCCTCTCTGTGAAGGGAGCTGGTAGACTGGTATGCTGGTTGGGGCACCGACGCTGCACACTCTAGGGTTCTGATAGGGCTTACCACCATCCAGCCCCTGCGGCCTTCCCTCGGGTTTTTTCAGTATAGGCCTCTTAGCTCCACAGTGAAGTGTTTGCAAACTGGCTAGCACCCACAAATACACAATTGCTTCTTGCAGTCAGAATTTCATCCCCGCTCCTCACCCTAGACATGCCCCTCTTTCTACCCTGAAATGCTCCCAGTGACCAACCAAAGCACCTGAGCACCCACGACCCACTGGCCACCCCCCTGCTGTGGTCCACTGCATGAGCAGCTCTGGGTTCCGGCCTCACCTTCCCTGGACCTGCTTCGTTTGAGCCTTGTCCCCCAGAACCACTAACTTATCCAAGCTGTTCCACTGTAGGGCAGCTTGACAATCAACGACCATTCCCTTCCAAGCCCTAGGAGCTCTGGTTCCTGGTCCCTCCATGCGCTTCCATGTCAAGCCAGGGTGGGAGCAGTCTCCCCACGATTGTCTACCATGTGTTTTACCTCCTTTCCTTTCCCAAGATGTCCCCTCTTGCTCTGGCTTCTGATTACTGCTCCTAAGGTTCAACCCACACTGCCCCAGGCTGGGCCAGAACCCTGCCTCACTTTGGTCTGTCCTGTGCACTGGTGGCCTTCCCTAAGAACAGTAGCTGGGGTTTGTTAATTCTACCTCCATGCATGTTCCTTTATAGATCCACCTACTCCTCACAACCATTCCAGGAGGCGGGTTCTATGACCACCTTTGTTTCACATGGTAACAGACTAAGTTCACACTTCTTGGGGACTGGAACCCAGGTCTACTGTCTCCAGAAAACCGGCCTCTGATGCAGCACTGAACTGTTTCGTGTGCAGCCTCCTGCAGCACCGAATTGGTTTAGGGGAGTGTTTCTGCAGTCTGCACTGAAGGTAGCTAGCTCCAAGTGGCTTCTGATCCACTTCTTGAGCCCAGCAGTCAGTCATCTCGATGGTACCAGGAGGTGCGGGCACCTGGCGCTGTTGCCCAGGGCTCTGGTCGCCTGCGGGGCTACTATGCCCCCGGAGAGCAGGCGGGTCCCCCGGAGAGCAAGCCTCAGGCCGCCCAGCTGGGGTGGGCTGGGGGCCAGATGGACTGCTCTGCGGTGGGGAGGCTGGGGCCGCCGGGCAGCGTGTTGCCATGGGGACCGGGGGCGGCTGCCCCGCCCCTGTGGGCGGGGGAGCAGGTGGCTGGACAGTGTGCGGGCTGGGGGAGGGGTCGGAAGGGGCCCGCGCGGGTCGTCGCCAGCTCCCTTGTCGCTCTTCCCTCTTCTAGCAGTTAGGGATCTGGGCCCCGGGACTGTAGCTAGGGCACCGGCCTCCAATGACGGCTGGTTCTCTGGGCAGCTCTTCACCTTCACTTCCCCCCACCATCCTCAGTTTCCCCAGCTGTAACTGGAGGAACTGGACTAGAAGGTTCCTTGGACACTCCCTGCACACTTTGCACACTACCCTCCTCCTTTTGTTTTTGAGACAGGGTCTCACCACGGAACTCTGGCTGGCCTGGAACTCACCAAGTAGGCCAGGCTGCCCTCAAACTCAAAGAGATCCTTCTGCCTCTGCTTTCCAAGTGCCGGGATTAACAGTGTGGGTCACCACATCCAGATCGAAATCGTTTTTAACTACACAGTGAGTTGTTGACTGGGCCACATGAGACTCCATCTCAAAAAAACAAACAAGGGTTGGACTATTTTGTGTAGCCCTGGGGTAAGGCTTGGAGGGCTGAAGGCCGGTGCGGGGTAATTCTTACTTTCTCATCAAATGATGCCTTCCCTAAGACCCAGAACCAGGCAGTTTTGCTTGAGAAAGCTGGTAGACTCTCAGCACCTAATGTCTCTTTTGCACGCCAAGGCAACAGCCGCCCGGAGAGCACCAGTGAGGGGCTTGTCTAAGGTCACAAACTGGGCACGAGAAAGCCAGCTCCTGTCCACTCCCCCCTCACCCTCTGGTGGAGCCGAGACTGGGCGTCAGGGTGGGGGAGCTGCCAGGAGAAGATATCCCAAAAGTTCCAACTGCCAAGGAGGCAAGAAGTTTGCTTCAGGGCACAGAACTGAGGCGGCTCAAGCTGCCACAGAGACCGCAGTCGCCGTCCCAACCCCCCACCTCCGTCTCCATCAGTGATGGTGACAGTTTGGGCTCTGTCAGCGTTGGAAGGTGGCGTCTTCCCAACTCAGGCCCGGTGAGAGAAGAGCTGGGGTCCTGCCTGCTCCCCCTCTTTTGTCGGGGTGCTCCAGCTCTCCTTCCTTCCCAGGCTTCTTCCCACAGCCCTGACTGCAGCTTGTAAGGGGATCTGAGCACCGCAGCCTCCCTTTCCTAGGTGCTGCAGGCATGGGGACCGGTAGGTGCTGCAGGCATGGGGACCGGTAGGTGCTGGATCCTAGCTGATGACAGGAGGTACTTCTGGGAGAGATGGATGGAGGTCGGGGGCTCAGGAGAAGGAGCTGTGCCTTTAAGGTGCAGCTTGCTGCAGGAGCAGGGCATGGGCACACACACACACATACACACACACACACACACACACACACACACACACACACACACTCCTAAGCTCTGTTTTCTCTCCCCATCCCCCTCCACACTCCCTGCTTCTCTTTCCCTCTCTCTCCCTACACACACACACACACACACACACACACACACACACACACACACACACAGAGCCTCAGTCGCAGAGGCGGCTCTCCCTCTCCAGCTTTCCCCAAGGTCTAGTTTTTAACAACAAGAGCGAGGGGAGGAAGAACTTGGGGGGGGAAGGGGGGCAAAGAGCTCTGACCTAGAAATGGGCTGGGCCTCCTCCTATGCCTCTGGCCTAGGACAGGGGCTTGGTTTTCAATCTGGCATGCCTGCCTGGGGTCAAGGCTGCAGGAGGGGTAGAGGGCCTGCTCAGGAGACTGGGAGGGAGGACAGGCATTGGGAGAGAGAGGGAGAGGTTGCTTGGCCATGGGCCCAGCCTGTTGGACACAAACCCAAGAATTAGAAGGGGCCTCCCCCAGTCGTGAAGAAAAAAAAGTGAGGTTCACTTCCAGCAGAAAGGAAGCAGGCTTGGGACAAAAGTGGTTATGACTGGGGCTTGGCCACAGAAAGATGCACCAGTGACCTTTTGACTCGTGAGGCCTGCCCTAGGGGGCCCTGGATTCTTCCAGATCATTCTATACGTTTAGCCAAATCCTGGGCTAGAATTTGTTTTTCAGCTCTGAGGATCAGGTCCAGGAGCTTTTGAATGCTAAGCAAGCATTTCCTTCATCTTACCATGCTGGGGATGGAACCCAGGGCCTTATGGGTACTAGACAAGTGTTCTACGGAGCTACATCTCAATACACAGTACAGTGTCTCAGCCCAGACAGTGTCAATCACACTCTGCAGGATCAAAGAGGGCACACTTCAGTGGGTAGAGTGGAGGCTTTAGTCCTGATCCTTCCGGGAGGGGAGCTGTTGTAGGTAAGATGCCTAGGAAGGGCTGTCAGAGGCCAGGGAAAGCAGATCTTACACCAGACACCTGGCCCCGGCTAACAGGCTGAATGCAGGTTGTACTCTAGTGACCCCGACATGGCCTGCTGCCCCCTTACAGTGGTAAACTTTTCTTTCTAATCAGTCTAACACGGTGGCTGGAGTCTGAAATCCCAAGCACATGAGAGCCTGTGGCTGGAGGATAGCCTGGGCTACATAGTGAGTGAGACCGTCACAAAACAGAATTCCTCATTCTTCTTGAAGATGCTGGGGTCATTTCTCCCTCTCTTTCTTTCCTTTCAGCCCCTTCATTTCACATCTCACGGCCCATTCTTTATTTCTTAAGTCTCATAGCTAACTCATGAGAAGGAGGACTCCTATTTATGCTTCAGAGCTTAGCACGAAGAACAGTGCTTTCCCATCTAAATCCCTTGGACAAAATGATCAGCTGGGCTTCTTGTGTTTTCTGCAGTGGGAACATCTGCATAATTTAGTCAGCAAGGGTGTACCTGAGCTGTACATATTTTTTTTTTCTCACTTTATATCACCTTTTCATCCATTAACCCCTGTCTGCCTGTGTGGTAGGGCTAGGCTAGCCGGTTAATACACAGAACGAGCTTAGCTAAATCCACTAACTACTCCAGTTGGACAGGAACCAGGATTTGAAGCCCAGGTTCTGGTATAAAGATCTCTGCTTACCCTGGTTTCTGACAACTTTTGTTTTGAGACAGGGTTTCTCTGTGTATCCCTGACTGTCCTGGAATTCGCTCTGTAGACCAGGCTGGCCTCGAACTCAGAGACCCACCTGCTTTTCCCTCCCCAGTGCTGGGATTCAAGGTGTGCGCCACCACTGCCCAGCTGACAACTCTTTTGTTTGTTTGTTTGTTTCGAGACAGGGTTTCTCTGTGTTGCTTTGGAGCCTTTCCTGGAACTCACTCTGTAGCCCAGGCTGGCCTCGAATTCACAGAGATCCGCCTGCCTCTGCCTCCCGAGTGCTGGGGTTAAAGGCGTGTGCCACCACTGCCCGGCAGGTGGCAACTCTTAATAGACACCTGACCTATAGAAAGAGTGAGCCTATGACAGTTCTCAGAGTAATCCGACTGACGCCTCCACAATGCCCGCTGAAGTGTGCCCTCTTCAATTCTGTAGAATTTTACTGAGCACTGTCTAGACCCAGACCCCATGCTGGGTACCTAGATGAAGCAGACAGCATCTCCCATCCCTGGGGACAATGGATACGAAAACACAGAGATGACCTAGGTGCCTGGGGTTGGGATGATGAAGAAGGAGACAAGGACCAGAAGCCTCAGCCCAGAGGGCAAGTGCCGGGAAGTAAGACGGGGCTCTTGAGGAGGGAGTGGGAGCCAGTCAAGTAGACTGGAAATGTGGACGAGTTCAAGTTCTGTGATGATGCCAGAGAAACTTGAGTATCACAGGTGGGAGGGCGGCCTCCCTGAGTCTTTGCCTGCAGTAACTTTCCTCCTGAAATGGGCTAAGATTAGAGGATCTGCCGGTGGCCTCCTTATAGCCGCTCTCCTCTGCCTCTAGTTCCAGAGTTCTCTCCCTAGAGTCGACCCCAGAATCAGCCAGAAGAGATTGGCATGGCTCGGATATGACTCAGGGGCAGAGTGCTTACCCAGCATGCAAGAGGCTGTGAGTTCAATCCCTGCACTAGATAAAATTTAAAAAGGACGGCCAGGCTCCTGGTTCAGCCACTCCATCTGAGGGGTCCTTCTTCGTCTCCCTTCACAGAGAGGCAGAGAAGAGCAAGCAGCGGGCAGTGAAGTTGTCAAGGGTAACACAAGGCTTGCTCCACCATGGAAGTCCCCAGAGCGCTTTTCCCTGCTTTTTCAGACAACAGCACCTGGACTCCAAGCCTGTTTCCTGTGGAATAACTGAGTTCAGAACTGGAGACTTATCATAAGAAACCCACCATGGTGTGTGTGTGTGTGTGTGTGTGTGTGTGTGTGTGTGTGTGTGTGTGTGTGTTCCCATGTGTGATCGTGGATGTACATGTGCCACAGCATACATGTGGAAGTCGGAGGGCACCCTCAGTATCAGTCCTCCATGTTTGCGGGAGGCTGTCTTATTTACCATTGCATGTACCAAGCTAGCTGGCCCACGAGCTTCTGAGGAGTCTCCTGGTCTCACTTCTCACAGCCACAGGACGTTACTGACTTACATTATTACCTCTTTGGCTTTGCATGAGTTCTGGACCTCCGAACCAGGTCCTTACATTTGCATAGCAAGTGCTTACCCACTAAGCCATCTCCCTAGCCCTTGTTTTTATTTTGAGGCAGAAATTGAGTAGCCAGCCTGGCTTCCAACTCACTGTGTAATTAAGAATGACTCCTCCGCGCCAGCCAGGTGTGAGAGTACAGGGAGCAGAAGCAGATAGATCTCTGTGAGTTGGAGGCCAGCCTGGGCTACGTGGGCGATATGGAGTTCCAAGATACCCAGGACTACATAGAGAGACTCTGTCTCAAAGTAACAGAACAAAAAGAATGGATTTGACCATCTGCTTCTCCTGTTCCCATCTCCCTAGTGGAGGGATTCTAGAATGCACCACGCGGGGATCCTGGGGGTTTTGTCTCATCTGTTCACACGTCTACCTATTGCCTCCTCTCTCTCCCTTCCTTCTTCCTTTCCATCTCTTTCATGCTATTACCTAGGCTGGCCTTTTTAGGTTCAAGCAAAGTTCCTGCCCTCAGCGTACCAACTGACTGGGATTAGTAGGCTCAGACTACCATACTTGGTGACCTAGTGTTTTCCTTGAGTTAGTTCGGTTTTGTAAAACTTTATTTAACAAGGAAACTGCATCAGAACTCGAAACGGAAAACCAGCATGACTTTCCAAAAAAGCAGAAGGCAAAGATAAAAATAAATTTCAGGAAAACCGAACCAATTCTAGCTTACATGTTCATGCCTGCTAGGAAGGCTCTCTCTTTGCCATACGGGCAGAGTCACCAGAGTAAGAAAGGTATGAACACCACATGGGGTGCCCAGTGCCTGTAACCCAGGCACTCAGGAGGCTGAGCATTCCAGGCTGGCTGCAGATACATAACGGGACTGTCTCACAATAAATAACCAGGTTTTAAAGATTATCAACCAACACACCATCTCTACACTGAGCCCCTGTGCCCTACACTTAATTGAAGAAACAACTTAAAATACTTGCGCTGGTGAGGTGGCCCACCAGGTAAAACTGTTAGCTGTCCAAGCCTGACCTCCTGACCCTCGGAACCCACCGTGGGAGAGAACTGACTCTTGAAGGCTACCCTCTGACCTCCCCAAGTGTGCACCCCCACACCCCAAACGGAAATGAAGAATAAACAAAAAGACTTCCGTTTTCTTTTTGTGGTGCCAGCGACAGAACCAAGGGTCAGTGAGGGGTTCTGTCACTTAGCTACATCTCCAGATACCTGCTGGAAGAACTTTTGTTAAGAGTGAGATCTGGGGGGCTGGAGAGATGGCCCAGCGCTTAAGAGCACTGACTGCCCTACCAGAGGACCTGGGTTCTATTCCCAGCATCCACATGGTGGCTCACAGCTGTCTGTAGCTCCTTTTCCGGGGGACCCAACATGCAGGCATAACACCAATGTATAATTAAAAAAAAAAAAAAGAATGAGATTCTGGGGGTTGGAGAGATGCCCCAGGAGCTAAGAGCACTTGTTGCTCCTCCAGAGGATCATCAGTTTGGTTCCTAGCATTGACGTGCTAGCTCTCAACTGTCCATTCCATGAGATCTGACACCTTTGATGTACATACAAACATACAAATGGGCAGGCAAAACATTTAGATCTAGGTTAAAAATAATATATATTTATTTTTTTAAAAGATGAGGTTCTGTTTGTTTGCTTATGGTCTTGAACTTACAGAGATCCACCAGGCTCTGAATGCTGGGGTTAAATGTTTGCCACTACCATGCCCAATCAGAGGCTCTTGTTTTTTTTTTTTTTTTCTTTGAGACAAGGTTTCTTTGTGTAGTTCTGGTGCCTGTCCTGGATCTCGCCCAGGCTGGCCTCGAACTCACAGAGATCTGCCTGGCTCTGCCTCTCCAGTGCTGGCGTTAAAGTTGCGTGCCACCACCGCCCAGCAGAGGCTCTGTTTTTGTATGGCTTGGTTTGTGAATGGTGGAACCTCACCACCACCCCCATCCCACTCACGGCTTGTGCCATACTTGGGGAGACGTATTCTTCTCAGTCGTCAGGTCTCTGGAGGGAAGACATAACCCAGAGTCACTCAGCACCAAAGTGACTATCCCAAGCACCCCGTGGCAGGGACTGGCTGAAGAAAAGCTGCACTGAGTGGACAGCTGGCCGAGGACAGTGAGCGCCGCATGCACCCTTCCCTAACACTGCTACCTTGTTTGAATGGTTCCCCGGTTTTCTTTCAGGGGCTCCCTACAGCTTACACGGTAGTGTCCTGACTTCTGTCGGCACACCCACTGAGCCACAGGCTGGCTCTCACCTGCCCCTCTAGTCCACACCCTCCCAGGCCAGCTCAGCGATCTGCTCAACTTCAGTGGGCATGTAGTCCGTAGCTGTCGAATGGATGAATAAACGAATGCCCATAGCTCTGCTTGCGTTGGTCTACAAGCTTTTCTCCGTCATCTCTACAACCTCACTTAGATGCACCCCTTTTTAACCGCCACTGAAATTTCCCAGAAGAGTTCCTCACCATCCATGTAGCAAGACTCTACCTAGCACTTGCTGCGTGCCAAGCCCCATGGGCAGTGCCAAGGAGGGCAGGGTGAACAGGACAAGACCCTGCATTCTCCATTGGGCTGCTCAGCTCCCAGCTCCGGGGAGCTCTGTCTCCAGGGGACTCTCCTGCAGAGTGGTTCTGTTTGCACCTGGAGCTCCTGGGCTGGCTCAAGCCCCTGGCTAAGGCCATCTCGGTATGTGGCTGATTGCATTGTCATCCAGCATGCATCCCTCCCCACCCCAAGCTGGAATTTAGAGAACAATGTGAGCAAGAACAGGAGCCTTGCAATGCTGGCCACTGTTCACTGAGCCTTGAGAATCGATAGGGTGACAGGCACCTGGCCCACATCTTGGCCACCCTGAAGGTACACACTGACCTGGGATCCAGCCCAGCCCTATAGGCCACACAACTCCCCAGCGGCCCCTCAGCCCTATGGGAGCCTCTTCCGGAGGCTGGATTCCAGGAGCCTCCTCTTTCTAAGCCCTGCTTCTGCATACCCCCTCCCCCAGCACTGGCCTGGCTTCCTGGAATTTCTCCTCCTAATTGAAACCAAACACTGGGGCTCCTCAAGGGCTGTGCCCCAGAGGCCCCGTGGGTTTCTCTTTTCCTCCCTCCTCCCTTTCCCGAATGGGGCCTCTGGGGGTACTGGGGGTGGGGTGCTCAGTCCAAGGCAGCAGGGGAGGGGGTACTTTTATGCTGAATGAGGGGTAAGGGGCTCTCCAGCTGCCAGGCTGTGAATGAGCTAGACTTGCCTGCCTCACAGCTGGAGAAGTATTGAAAGACAGGCTGGTGACATAGGCAAAAGGAACCAGGATGTCTGGTCAACTGGGACTATCCCAAGAAGACCCTGGACCAACCCTGTCTCAGGAAGTAGATCTGGGGACCGAGGATGGGTTGGTGAAGGTCAGCCCCTTCTAGACCTTCTGTGTGACCTCGGGCAAGTTATCTCCTCCCCTGTCTGAACCTAGAGTTCCCCAACGTTCAAGGATGGGGATATGCGGGACCTGTCCCAGACGACACGACATACATAACTACCACCTGGTCTTAGTGATGAAGCTAGACATGCTTACCCTTTCCAGTAGATCTACAGGGCTGGAGGGAGGCAGCCTGAGAACATGTGGGGCTGTGGAGAGCAGCAGTTGGAAAGGTCGCTGGGGGTCAATAAATGTTTGTTGAATGAAGGAATTCTCTCTACTTTTAACAAACATTTACTGAAAGTCTCCCTTGCTTCAAGCGCTAGGGCAAAACCCAAAGGCAGCAAGGCTGGATACCCTGAAGGTGGAGTCTGGGAAGAAAGCCCATTGTCTTGTCGTGCCTGTCAAAAGCACCACTATGACCCTGACCCGGTAGGCTGATGACCAGGAAGCAAAGAGGGCAGGGACCTTGCAGAGGGCCTGACCAAGACAGGGGCAGAGGACAGAGTAGTCAGGACAGCTTTCCAGAGAAAATGACCAAGTGACTGACCTTCTGGATGCCCTTTCTTCAACTAGTATTTATTATTGCAAGTCACCAGAATCCAGATGCTGTTGGAGGCCCGGAGGCATGCAGCTGTGCTGGGAGGCCTGATGTGGACTGGTGTTGGCCAGCCTGGGGAGAAGCCCCCCCCCCCCCCTTGAGATAGCACTGCTTCCTGCCAGGCCTGCCACATCCTTTCTCCTGCCGCATTTCCATTTTAACAACTGTGGTGGTCCCCTCCTCCTCTTCCTCCTCCTCAACAGCAGTAGCTGTCCTGGAACTCCCTGTGTAACCCAGGCTGGTCTCTAACTCGTGGCAATCCCTCCACCTCTGTTTCTGACTTCCAAGTGCTGGAATTACAGGTATATGCTATCACTCCTGTAACTGCTACTACTTTATTTATTTAGAGACAGGGTTTCACTGTGTGGCTTTGGAGCCTGTCCTGAAACTCACTCTGTAGACCAGGTTGGCCTTGAACTCACAGAGATCCACCTGCCTCTGCCTTCCGAGTGCTGGGATTAAAGGTGTGTGCCACCACCGCCCCATATTTTCCAATTTTTTAAAAGAAGATTTTTATTTTATGGGTATTGGTATTTTTTGCCTGCATGTATGTCTGTGTGCTACAATGTGCAGTGCCTATGAGGGCCTGAGAGGCCATCGAATCTTCTGGAATTAGAGTTACAGAACGCTAGCTGCCGTGTGGGTGCTGGGATTTGAACTCTGGTCCTGTGAAGAGCAGTCAGTGCTCTTAACCGCTGAACTATCTCTCTGGTACCCTGATTGCCTATGACTTCTTGTTTACACATCTGTGTTCTTCACTGTGCTGTCCCAAAGACAGACATAGCGCAAGTCAAAAGGGTGAGTCTCGTCTCGATTTAGTTCATAGTAGTCAAATTGAATTAATTCAATTTTGGATCGTGCTTTCATTTTTTTTTTATTAAATTTATTCTTTGACAGTTTATTCATATATATGTTCTCATCTCTCACACTCTTTATCTTCTTCTATCCCCATCACACCCCCGCTTTCCCTATGGGTCTCCTTCCCACATTCATGTCCTTTTGTTTTGTGACCCACTGATACTAACTAGGTCTGTCTGTGTGGCCACCAGTTTGGAACCACCCTGTAGTGGGTAGCCATTCCAGCTTTGATCTGAAGTTCCAAGCCCCATTGAGGCTTCGGCAACTGTCACACCTACAAGGCAGAGCCAAGGGAGGACCCTGGAGACCCGAGATCGAGATGGGCCAGCGCTCTCTCTGTTCCTGGACCCTAGACAGTGGAGGCTGACCGAGCAGAGCTCCAGAGAACACAGTTGGACTGTGATACACCTTCCCCAGACCCCGTGACCTACCTATCCCTTCATTTGTAAGTTACCCACTAAATAAATCTTTCTTTTAACTACGTGGAGTGGCCTTAATAATTTCGCCAATACCACCCACTGGAGCCTGGTGGGCTTAATGTTTGGTACACAGGTAAAGGCACTGACTGCCACCCCACCCCATGAACCCATCCATTGCCAATAGTTCAGAAAGGCGAGGGAGGGCCCCCATGAGGCCCTCCTATTGACTGTTGACAGGCACAATGTAATTTTTTATTTTGAGACAGGGTTTCCTGTAGCCAAGGCTGGCCTTGAACTCCTGATCCTCCTACCAAGGGCTGGGTTTATAGGCATGTATCATTATACTCAGCCACATTTTACTTATTAGCTTGTGCGTGTGTTACTGACGATTGAACTCTACTATTGATCTACACCCTCGATACCCCTAACCCTCCTTTGACTTTTCATTTTAGTTAGATAGGGTCTTTCTAAGTTGACTTCTAAGTTGACCAGGCTTTGAACTTGAGAAGCTTTAACTGATGCCTCCTGTGAATCTAGGATCACAGGCTTGTGATACTCTGCTTGGCCTAGTTTTTATTGTTGTTGTTTTGGAGTCTAGGCTGGCCTGGACATCTTTTCCTTTGTTTGTTGTTTGTTTTGTTTTTCAAGACAGTGTTTCTTTGTGTAGCCCAGGCTGGCCTGAAACCCCCCCACTCCTCTCTGTGGATGACGCTGGCCTTGAGAGATTCCCCTGCCTCTGCGTCCAGATTGCTGGAATTAAAGGCATGAGCCACCACCGCCTGGCTTGTCTGGAAATCTTGATCCTCCTGCCTCAGCTTCCCAAGCACTGAAGATTACAGGTGTATGCTACCATGCCTGCCATAGTAACTACATTTTTTTTTTTTTTTTTTGGTTTTTTCGAGACAGGGTTTCTCTGTGTAGCTTTGCGCCTTTCCTGGGACTCACTTGGTAGCCCAGGCTGGCCTCGAACTCACGGAGATCCGCCTGGCTCTGCCTCCCGAGTGCTGGGATTAAAGGCGTGCGCCACCACCGCCCGGCAGTAACTACATTTTAAAGAATAGATAGAAACCAGTCGGAATTTCTTTTAATAATTTTATAAATTAAACCCTATATGTCTGACATATCCTGTACTCAGTATGAAGAGAAAATGAACAAACTCCTTTATTTTGGTTAAGGGTGCTAAGTCTTCGCTGTTAGCATGAGTCTGTTTTGATTGGCTGCTCTTCATAGGCACCTACATTGAGTGGTCACCTAGCACTAGACGCGAGCTCTTCAAGTGCAGACACCGTCTGGTCTGTCTTTTCCTTTAGTGGCAGAGGCTGTCTTAGGTAGACACAAAGACCCAGAGGCACGAGAGAACAAAGTATTTAGGGGACTACAATCCATTTCCTGCAACTGGGACAGCAAACCACCACCTTTCTCCTGCCATATTACCCATCTTAACAACTGTGGGGGCTCCTCCTCCTCTCCTTCCTCCTCTAGAGCCTAAACTGTCCTGAAACTCCCTAGTAACCCAGGCTCATCTCTTCATGGCAACCCCTCTGTCTCTGTCTGCCGTAGTTGGTGTGGAAGCATGGAGTGGTGGGGATTGCACAGCTCCTGTGTGTGTGTGAGAGAGTGTGCGTGTGTGAACATATATGAATATGTGTGTGTATGTGGAGGGTGGGCAGGGCCCAAAATGCCTTAGTTAAGTGCTAAGGAATTCAGACTCAAGTTATGCGGGCAGCTTGGGTCAGGGCTTATTAAAAGTATTGCTGTGTTCAGGGGAAGGCTTGAACAGAGACCCTGGTAGGCCTTATGGAGCAGGATTGAGAAGGGACCAGGCAGGTAGCCATACCAGGTATCCAGGACGCTGCTGTAGCTAAACAGGCAACATGATAAGGCTGCTGGTGGAGGAGAACCCTGACTAGGGAGACAGCACAAGGGCAGGATTTCAGGACTTGGACTGACTGTAGGGTGAACAGGAAATGAAGAATTACCCCCAAGTTTCTAGCTCCGGGTGCCAGTTTTTGGAGCCAGGACACCTGAATGAAGGGAGATGAGCAGGTCTATTGAGAACATCAGGAGTTCAATATCAGAACATGATGGAACTATTATCAGGACTTCTTGGTAGACAGAACAGTTAGACTATACTGTGGTAATGAGCTCCCTGTTACTTACCACATTCCAATAGGGGCTGGCTGGACACATAAGAGCTGGGGATGGAGAAGAGGGTCTATGTGCATCTCATGCACGTAGGACCATCTGATCTCTTAGAGCAGTTTGTGATGTGTATATGTATGAGAAACAGTGCTTATCAGCTCTTGAGTGTGCCTAATTTAGGAGCCTTTGTGGTGTAGAGGTGCCTTGCTTTTTGGAGTCTTGGCCCACAACTGGAGCTAGGGGTAGTATAGCCATGATGGCTATATGAAACAGAGGCACCATCTCAACAGATCACAGGGAAAGCAGCTCACAGCCATGGGGACTTAGAATCACAGAACTAGGAGGATCAGTGGTCTCCACCCAGTTTCCCCCACCCAGCTGGATTGTGGGCAAATGGAAGGCCTTGCCCAGGTCACACATCAGGGCATGACTCCTCCGACAGGTGAGAACACGTCAGATTCCTGAACTGTCTCCTCAAACTCTCAGAGCCTTTAGTGTGCGCAGCCCTCGCCTCTCCCTACTGAAGAGATGCTCTAGAACACACATGGAAAGTGATCCTGGTTCCTTTTAATTAGGAGGATCCAAAGAGAGAAGGCAGACGGACGGCCACCCCCACTCACGCACGGATGGCAGACTAAGTGCTCCCCAAATTATACAGCAGATGCCAGGGCTTCGCCAACAAGACCCAGCTTGATAGCTTGGTGGTAACCGCAGCCAGGGCAATTTTATTTTTATGTTTGAACTCTGCAGTGATATATAGGCGGCTCACAGGCAAGAGAAATGGCATCTATAACTTCACACACACAGAATGTGTATGTATGAGCTTGGGCAACACCAGTCCAGTTTAATTAAGCCCTCTGTCAGGAAGCTTGGTTTGTGCTAGGCTGGCTTAGAAGGCTGTCCCCCCTGTGAGGCAGGCAGGAGTGCCAGCTCAGCCTCACTGCTGTGTGTAAGAAACCGATCCATGGCACCCTTCTGCAGAAGGAAGCCGTACTGTGCCAAAGTGCTTTGGATTTTGTGCAGTTATTTTGCTGAGACCCTAGATCCATTTCTAACATGTGGAACCCCTGGTGGGCCCCCCATACCTCCCCCAAGTCCTCATTGGATACATGATTGCACAGGTAATTTTGTGTGTCTACCAATTGTTTGTTTATTTACTATGATTTCCAGGG
Source organism: Peromyscus californicus insignis (assembly GCF_007827085.1). Classification (NCBI taxonomy): domain Eukaryota; kingdom Metazoa; phylum Chordata; class Mammalia; order Rodentia; family Cricetidae; genus Peromyscus; species Peromyscus californicus. The sequence goes on from NW_026294573.1 coordinate 44,827,644, forward strand.
ACAGGAGTCTAAGATGGCTCAGGCGCAAAGGGTCCCTGCCGCCGAAAGACTGACAGCTCTCCCTGGGATCCAGGTGGTAGGAGGTGAAAACCATCTTTTGAACCATGTCCTCTGACCTACAACACAGACACACACGTGTGAATGTAATTTAAAAATTGCAGAGTTTCAGGGGTCAGTGGTAGAGTGCTTGCCTCCCATGGGAGCCCTTACCTCTAGATCCCCAGCCCTGGAAGAAGAAAAGAAGATCAGTTTAAGGTGGAGGTCTACGGTCCTCAATCTCTTCTTTGTATCCCCTGATCCTTTTTTTCAAAAGGGTGGTGGCACAGGCCTTTAATGCCAGCACTCAGGAGGCAGAGGCAGACAGATATCTGTGCGTTTGAGGCCAGCCTGGTCTGTAGAGTGAGTTCCAGGACAGCTGGGACTATCCTGAGAAACCTCTCTCTCTCTCTCTCTCTCACACACACACACACACACACACACACACACCCCACACCTCCCAAAGACTCTGAACTAGAATGTTTGGAGCGGAAGCTTGTCTGGTCTCAGTCACTAGGTAATCTCAGAGGTAGACAACAGAGTCTGTGGTACCTCTCCTTTGTGTCCATGGCTCCTTGGCCACACTGATTCTGATCTTCTATTTGGTCTCAGTCTTTTTTTTTTTAATAATTTATTTAAATTTATTTTATGTGCATTGGTGTGAAGGTGTCAGATCCCCTGGGAACTGGAGTTAGAGGCAGTTGTGAGCTGCCATGTGGGTGCTGGGAATTGAACCCGGGTCCTCTGGAAGAGCAGCTGGCGCTCTTAAAGCTCTTAACCACTGAGCCATCTCTCCAGTCCCTGGTCTCAGTCTTTTAACATTCAGCTCTGCTCTGTCATGTCCCTGACCAGATAACTTCAGGCAAACCTCCCAACCCCATTGTCTGAGTAGATCCAGTTCCTGTACCTCCCATGCTTGGTACCTAAGACCTAGCCCCGGACCCTTCTGAACAGCAGGCTCCACACTCCATGACTGCAGTGTGCAAAGTTTGTTCAGTCCTCATTTTGTGCCAATCTCAGGAATATGGATGCTCAAGACTTCAGGAGCTAAGTGTGTTTTGAGAGCTCAGGGTCAGGGGCTCTGAGGAGGGGCACGAACTGAGACGGGGACTGGGCTCCCGCCAACTCCCTCCTTGCTGGTTTCCTGTTTATAACAACAGCTGCCCATCCCGCCTGCCTAGCACACAGGCGCCCCAGAGAACCTTGGTGAATATTCAGACCTGCAGTTCAATTACAGAAAGAGAAGCAGGCAACTTGAAATCTGCCTTCAGCTGCCGGCCCTGGAAACCTGCAAGGAAGCCCCTCTAATCCCTCCATGTCACTGGCACTCCCCAACTTCTCTTTTCCTCTCCCCTCTTCCAGGACATATGGCCTCTTGAAGTTTTTGTTTGCTTGCAGGGGGAAAACACACCCAGCCACAGTGTGGGAGTGTTTCTCTTTCTCGTATTATTATTATTATTAAGCATCAAGAGACATGGCAATCTGCGTGCAGATACCATACGTGCATAATTAATAAAAATCTCATTATTTATTTATAAAAAGACGCACGGGGAACTGGAGAATTAGGGCTATCCCCCATTATCTATGGAGAGAGGGGGAGAGAGTTTTTGAAGGTTGGATCCTTCCAGAGAAGCAAATCTCTATGCATGCAATGAATAAAAAAGCATGTGCTCTTGGGGAAGTGGTGTTCTGTGCCCAGGAGGCATCAGAAAGCAAAGACCTGGTCAGGAGCTTAAAAAAGAAAAGGGACCAATGAGGACCTAATGCCCACAGAGCTGAGTATAGCATGTTTGGTGGTGGTGGGGGCTGGCAGGAAGATGACTTGGGGCACAGACTCCAGACTGCTTGGGAGACGATGGAGGGAGACAGGCAGGCAGTCGCCCTACTAGTTATCACATAAAAAATCCAGGTGCCAGGTGAGGGGAGCCCCTGGGTTGTCTATTACTAGGTGGATGATTTTAATTCGATGGTGATGGTGGGGTTCTACATGGCAGCTTTGCCCTTGGCCTCCTGCTCCTCTGATGCCCGGGCAAGACCTTCAACATCAATAACCCAACTTATTACATAACAATCCCTTGAGATCAGGGAGGCAGGGGCCAGGTCCTCCCAGGCTTGGTGAGTCCGGGGTGGACCTTCTCTCTCTCTCTCTCTCCTTTCTCTCGCGCTCTCTCTCTCTCTCTCTCTCTTTTTTTTTTTTTTCTTGAGACATGCTTTAAAATAGAAAACAGGCTTGTGCAGGAACCAACCCCAAAGAAAGGGGTGACTGGCAGGGATTCTCCCCCCCCCCCCCGCACCTCCTTCGAGTGCAAGCAACTCGTGCAGTGGAACGCTCAGTCGGGCCCCGGTGGTGGGCTCCGGGAGGGGTGCGGGGAGCGCTGGGGGTGTCGGCCTGGGCAGCAGCCCCCGCAGTGTTACCCGGGCGCGTGCAGGGAAACGTCTCAGCAATTCCAGCGCCCGAGCGGAGCGCGCGGGGGGGGGGGGGGGGGGGGGGGAGAGAAGGGGGGGCGGGCGGCGCGGGGCACCTTGAAACCGCCGGCGGCCGTGCGCTGATTGGCCGAGCCGCCGCCTCGGCGTTCCAGCCAGGCGCCCCTCCCCCCGCGCCGTCCACCCCGGAAGGAATTTCCTCCTCTGGCGGCCGCTATTGTTGTCCGTCTTCGCTGTTTGGGTCGGATCGCGTAACCATAGTATCCAAACTGTGTCCGTGCGGGGCCCCAACCGGGGACCCCCGTGCCCCCCCCCCCCGCCAGACCACCCCCCACTTTTTTTCTTTTTGCAGTCTAGTTATCATGACTTCATCGGACTCGGGGGAGCAGGGGAGGGGGATGGGACGGGACGGGGGTCGGGGGTGGGAGGGGGGGGGCGGGGAGCTGGCCCGCTCCTGACGGCCCTTACTTCGAGATGGTTTCAATTAGAATTTTTAAAAAGTCTTGCTTTGTGGGTTCGGGGCTTTTACATCCCCCCGCCTCCCATTAAACCGTTGGCCGGAACTCGAATGGGGCTTTCCCTCTGTTCTCCCCCCCACCCCAGCATCGCTGCAGCCTGACTTCAGGGCTCAGAGCCGGGCGATGGGGGCATTCGCTGCGGGAGTCGTCCCCCGAAACGCACCCCGAAGGAAGGTTCGCGTCCCGGACCCAAGCCTGACCAGCTGCGCATGAGAGCCTAGCTATGGGGCCAGGACCCTCGGGCACAGCAGCCCCAGGGCACGTCCTCCTGGAGTTAGGGCTCCCTGGCGATGCTCTGGGAGAGGAGGTGCGGGATGGATGCCTGTAGGACGCGGGGAGGGGTGGCAGAGGATAAAGGGGCGACGGGGAAGCAGTTGACAGGTTCTTGGGTAGAACAAGCCCCCTCGCCTCTTTAATTCCCCCCTCATCTCTGAGCACAGGCGAATAGGTCGGTGTGGACAGCCTGAACCCAATATCTGCCCCAATCTTTGAAGCAAAAAAGAAAAAGGCAAAGCCAGCCTTTTCCCGCGAAATGCCGTCTGCGGGTAGGGGTGGGAGCCAGCCAGCCAGCAGCAAGTCCGCACCGAGCGGGCTGCGCAGCGCGGGAGCCCCGGGGCTGGGCCGGCGGCGGGGGGCGGCGTGTGCCGGGGGCATCTAGTATTCCCAGAACCCTAGCGTCCCCCGGGCTCTCGCCAGGGCGGGGGAAGTGGCGGCGGCCCGCCAAGTTCGGGGCAACAGTGCCCCCTAGAGGCCTCTGGGGGCGTGCACGAGGGGCGGAGAGGATGCGGAGGGTGGGGATCTAGTACCTGGGACCAGGGCGGCTGCCCTAGGGTGTTAGAGGCCTAAGGAGCACAGGGCTGGACTATGGTGGCTTCTGGTAGGCTGGTGGACAAGCTAGAGGACGGCCTCCAAGTGACAGTTCTAAGGGCTGGAGGATGGGGTAGGAGGGTTTATGGTTCTGCTGTAGAGTTTGAAACTTGGGTGGAAAGTTAGGCGCATTCTACAGCCTTTCTAGAGGATGCTGGACCTTCAGGTTTCCCCAGTCAGGTCTTTCGGTCGTGTGGTTACTGAAACGGACCCTCTAGAGAGGAGATCCTTCACTCGTGGGCTTGTTAGTTCCGTTTTCACTCATGTCCCGTGTTGTTGAGACCATCCTTGAGAATGGCTTCTCCTTAGAAGCCTCAAGTCTTCTCCCCCGCTTCTCTCTCCCCCTCTTGTTTTTTTTTCCAAGACAGGGTTTCTCTCTGTTGCCCTGGTTATAGACCAGGCTGGCCTCAAACTCACAAGAGATCCTCCTGCCTCTGCTTCCCGAGGGCTGGGATTAAAGGCGAGTGCCACCCACCGCCCGGCTCATCAATTCTCATTTTACAAGTGGGTACCCAAGGGAAATTTCACTTGTTCAATCAGCAGAGAATTGAAGTCCCTGTTTTGTGGTTTATCCCTGTATCATGCAGATGGGAACCTAGGTTTGCGGACCTTTGCAGACCTGAGCTACATCTAGCCAGACCAGGGTGGAAATGGCTGAGCCTGGATGGGGTGAGGGGGCCCACAGAAAGGTGTGCACTTGCAAAACATTAGGTTCTAGGCTTCAGTGTCCACGTCTGCAAAACGGGAGGGGGGCTTGGGGTTATAAGGAAGGCATCTCCCTCCTACACCCCTAGGTGACACAGGTAGGCTCCTCCTCTTTCGTCGGCCACACCCTCTCTTATGCTCTTTTGCTCCTTGGTTGGGGTCCTCAGGACTGGGTCCTCTCTAGCAGCTTTTCCTTCTTCCCTGCAGGGCTCCGGGCCCGCCCCTCCCTTTCCCTCCCCTCCTGGCTGGCGCAGAACTGACTGAGGGAGGGAGCGGTGGGCTCAGAGCCAGCGGAGCGTCAAGTCAGCCCCTGGGGAAGGGAGGGGGTGCACTGGCTGCTGCCGAGGCTGCTGTCAAGAGGCTGCAGCTCGCGCTGACGGGGCCAGGGTCCCTGAGGGTTATTTGTGTCCAAGGTAACTGGTGTCCAGGGCTGCCTGCTCGCCGCCTCCCTCTTTTCCTGGAGACGGGGAAGCTGCCTGGAGTCAACTTGACTCTTCTCTCTGCTCTCCTGCTTGCGAACAAGCAGGCACCAAAAGTCGGGTGCTTATCTTTCTCCCCTTAAAGTAGCTCTCTACATTTCTCTTCTCTCCATCCTCTCAGCCACCTACCCGTGTTGGTCTCCTTGGGGCTCTGAACTGGTTTCTCTGTGCCTTCCCACATACCCTGCCCAGTCTTCAGTTACCCTCAAGATCACCCCTCCTTTCCAACTTCTTGGGTTACTCTCCGACACATGTATTATCTTCTCAAGACGGTACTGTTGGCTCGGCTCTGGTGGGCGCCCAGACCTTGGTGATACCTAAGAGCATTTCCAGCCCTTCTCTGCAGAGTCACAGGTTGCTGGGAGGGATAGCCCACATGGCAACAGCATAGCTGCTCATAGAATGAACGGTCTATTATTTCATTGGCAGTATCTCATTATAGACCTGGCTGGTTTAAATCTTGAGATATATAGATCAGTCTGGTCTTGAACTCAGATCTGTGTGTCTCTGTCTACCAGGTGCTGGGCTTAAAATTGTGGATCAGAACACCAGGCAGAATGTTTTTTGTTTGTTTGTTTTGTTTTGTTTTTTTCCGGTTTTGGTTTTTTGAGACAGGGATTCTCTGTGTAACAGCCCTGCCTTTCCTGGAAACACTCTGTAGCCCAGGCTGGCCTTGAACTCAGAGATCCACCTGCCTCTGCCTCCCAAGTGCTGGGATTAAAGGCGTTCGCCAAACCAGTGTCAGAATGGATTCTTTTTTTGAGACAGGGTTTCTCTGTGTAGCTTTGCGCCTTTCCTGGATCTCGCTCTGTAGACCAGGCTGGCCTCGAACTCACAGAGATCCACCTGCCTCTGCCTCCTGAGTGCTGGGATTAAAGGCGTGTGCCACCACCGCCTGGCCAAAATGGATTCTTAAGGACCCTCAGGATCCTTACCTAGACTGACTCAGAAAAGGCTTCCTCAAGGATGTAGTGTGCTGAGTTCTGAGGGAGAAAAATGAGCTTGGTGAAGTAAAGGGGAATTAGTGAGGAAATGAGACTAGCTGAAATGTAAGGAGAGAGATAAAGCTGGTGAGAGAGAGACAGATTGAGGTGGATTGTGGGTCACAAATGATTGGTTGAGGGTGTCCCCACTCCCCTTTTTGAAATGAGGTTTTATTTTCCCTCAGGAGTTCTGTCTGTATTGGAGCTTGCTAGGTTGATCAGGCTGGCCTCAAACTTAGGGTGATCCTCCTGCATCTGCCTTTTTGGGGCATTACAAGTGTGCAGCATGAAGTCTAGCCTAAAGTTTTTTTTTTTCAGATGGCAATGTTGACCATGCAAGGGGGAGTTTAGCGTTGGCAGCCTGGGCTCTTGAGAGTCCAGACGATAGAGCTCAGCTAAGGGTGTCCAAGCCTTTTGCTATCATAGTATGACACTGTCATCCACAAATGTGTTGGGTGTCATCCATAGTTATTCTGAGATGCATGAAGTTCTGGGCTACAGGTTGAGCACACCTGCTAAGTCCTGGGAACTAGAGAATTAGGGCTCCATGCATTTAACATCCGAAGGCTCAAAACTCTACTTATAGGTTCAGATTCTCTCTCCCTCCCCCCCCCTACAGACACACACACACACACACACACACCACACACACACACACACACACACACACATACACACACATTCTACCTATATACTCAAATCAGAGCCAGCCCTGGGCTTTCAAAGCCTGAGGCTTAGGATTCTAGGCGCTGAGAACTAGATGCTTATTGTTCCAGGCTTTCAAAGCTGGAGACCGTAACTGTGGTGCTCAGGTCTCAGGCATCCTGTTCTAGGCTTTGTGTGCCAACAGCCCAGCACACAGAAGCTAGAGTTACAGCTCCCTTGCTTTGGGAGTTGGGACTTGGGCTTTCCAAAACTCTAGCAGGACCAAGGCTTGTAGCACTTCCCTTTGGCTCTCAGCAGCCTCTCACCTCTGCAGCCTTGGCTCTCCACAGTTTCTGCTCTAGCCACCCTCTGGAACTCTCCAGTTCCTTTCTCACTGTGCTGGACATGTCTAGGGCTAAACGCCAAGGAGCTTCTTCAGTTCTTTGTGTGACCAGCTCAGCCTACTCCACATGGACAACAGACCACAGACAATAGAAGACTCTTCTAAAAAGAAGCCTCTTGTTAGAGCTTGATAGACCATCAAGGGATAACCCACAGAAGAGAAGCCTTCGGGACTGGTCTAACAGTGGAGGAAATAGCTTGCTTATGTGTCTGGAAAAGGGACGGGGCCCACCTGTGACTCTAATTCTGTAACCACAGCCTGGCGTAACAAGGCTCTCAGGCCTCTTGAGTGACAGCTACTGGCTGAGGAGGGTACTTGTTCGGCTTGGAGTAATCTCTTCCAGAGCTGGTGCCAGCTGCCGGCAGTGGTCATGACTGGAGTAAGGCCCCTCAGTTGGGAGTCATGGCTTCCATAGTAGCTGTGTTGGCAGTGATCCTGCAGAAAGGCATGGGTATAAAATACAAATAGATAATTTGTTTTGTTTTTTTTGAAACAAGGTTTCTCTGTGTAGCCCTGGCTGTCCTGGAACTCTGCTCTATAGACCAGGCTGGCCTTGAACTCACACATCTGCCTGCCTCTGCCTCCTGAGTGCTGGGATTAAAGGCGTGCACCACCATGCCCAGTTCAGTTATTTTCTTTTTCTTTTTCTTGATGAGGCAGAGTCTCACGGAGCTTTCCTGGAACTTACTGTGTAGACTCATGGTAGGTCAATTTCCTCCGTTTCCTGAGTGCTAGGGATTACAGGTGTGTGCCTCTACCCCCGGGTACAGTTTCCTCAGGGTGAACTCCCGAGTGTGCCGGACCCCGCACAACCACACTTAGCTGCCTGCTGCCCCTGTCTTCACTCACTGTTGGATTTTACAAGCTGCCACTCAAGCTTCACTTCAGGAAGCCATGTTCATCTCCAAAGTCAGGCTTGTTTTCTCCTTTAAACTCCTAAAGTCCCTTTGCTCCTTTTGACCATGGTGCCATCCCTGCAAGGTATCACAGTTCACACTGGCAACCCCACATCTCACTCAGCCTTTGGGTCTCTTGCAGCTCATACACCTTCAGTTAAGTTTGTGTTGAAAACTATCTAAGCCGCTTGTTGATATGACTTATTAACACTCTGTGGTTTTTGTCTCGTGTTAGTTTTCTCTTTGGAAGGTTGACATTATCCCATTTGGCAGATGGGGAAACTATTCAGATAGGGGAAGGTCTGTCAAAATGGCCAAGATGTTTGCCGGAACTCATTTGACCTGCTGAAGTAAAGATCTGTACATGCAGATTATAGTCACTCCCCCCCAATGCTGGAACTGAACCCATAGCCTTGTGCATGGGGCTAGCCCTCGATTCTGAGCCAAAACTGTTAGTCCTAATTCTAAAAGAGTTTAAAACCCTTTAATTAAAATAAAGAGAAAATAATCCCTACATTTATGAGTTCTTATGTTTGAAAAAAATCTACAGGAATTTTTTGTTGTTATTTTTTTGAATTACAAGAGAAAAGTATAACTGATGAAAGTCAGAACCAAAACTTGAACCATGTGGCCTGTCCCTAAGTCTTTGTTGGTCCCCTCACTCTGGTTCCCTGTGCCATCTGGAGGTGCCCCCTGGAGGCTCCTGGAGAGAAGGGGGTCTGCCTAGGGCATGGGGTCCCATCCTGCAGAAAGAAGGCATTGTGGGTAGTGAGAAGGTCCAGGGCAGTGAAAGCCAGAACTTAATCTGAGGCGGTGCATGTTTAGAAGCAAGAAGGGAGCCAGGCATGGTGATGCATGACTTTAGTCCCAGCACTCAGGAGGCAGAGGCAGGTGGATCTCTGAGTTCTAAGCCAGTCTGGTCTACAGGGTGAGTTCCAGGACAGCCAGCTCTCTGTGGAGCAGGCCAGAGGCTCCAAACACAGGCCCAGCTCACAGGAAATACCTCATGGACACTGGGTCTTGTTTCTGTCCTTTGCTTTCCTCCAGAGTCTCCTCATTCCCAGAAGCCTCTGCTCCATTGAATTCTGCTTGCGCTCTTAAAGATGTACGTATTCTGGGAACTTGGGGACTGGTGTTTGGGTGCTGAAGGTCTTCTGCAGCCTCTTTACACCCTCTGCTTGATGAGTCCTCTCCGAAGCTCAGAGTGAATGTCGAGGTCTTGGACTGTGAGCTCTTCCCACCCATCCTCCTTCTGGTGCTCCCCAACTTCTGCCTGATCCATTTTCCCTGAGGTCCTGTAGGGAGTGTCCTGGGAGTTCCTATATCTGCTCAGTTAGTGTGTATGCACACACACATGCACATGTGACATGATATACACATGGAGCTCAGGGGACCACATTGGAGAGTCTGTTCTCGCTTTCCACTGTGTTGGGTGGGGCAGGGCTCTCTTTCTTGTTTCTGCTGCCCTGTGCTATAAGGCCCCGGGTGAGTTGACTCTTGAGATGAGCTCCTGAACTATGTCTTCTGTCTTGCTATGTAAGGTTGGAATTGGTGGTTTTTTGCCTGTATGTATGTCTGTGTGAGGGTGTTGGATCTTGAACAGACAGTTGTGAGCTGCCATGTGGGTGCTGGGAATTGAACCTGGGTCCTCTGGAAGAGCAGCCGGTCTCCAAACCCCTGAACCGAGCCGTCTCTCTAGCCGCCTGACATCTGGCTTTTGATGTGGATTTCTGGGATCTAACTCAGGTCTTTGGACTTGGGCAATTAGCACTTTACCTGCTGAGCACCATGGTCACGGCCCCTGCTCAGTTATTTTACTAAATATCTTCAGGTTGCTTCCTCCTTGAGAGTGCACAGCTCCCCCCACACCTCATGGTGCTCAGTCTCATCCAGAGTTGGGATTTGGCTACAATGGTGGGTATTGAGTGCTGGCACATCACAGTGTTTCTTGGGTCACTGGTAAGTGCAAGCAGCTTGGCACAGCTTGGCCACTCGGCCACTGAGGACACTTGGCAGGGAAAGGTCAGTTTGGCTTGAAGGGCTGAGATCTGGCAAGTGGGTCCCCCTCTTTTATTTTTTCAGGATTTGAGGACACTAGAGAGGGACACAAGGTGACTTGAATATTAGACATGGCTGTCAGAGCAAAGGCTCATGCCTGGGCCTCATCTCTCTACACACCTCACCTCTTCTCTCCTCCTTACTGAATCCTCCCAGCTCCACCCCTTTGTCCAAGATGTTCTTCATAGAGCTTAGCAGTTCTCCCAAGCTACTGAACCCAGTCCGGGTTCCTCAGGCTGCTCAGCTGACCCACAGGGCCTTTCCCTCCTGAGAAGGTGAGTGGGCACTTCCTGAAACAACACGGACGTTTTCCTGGTAGTCAAGCTTCCCCAAGCCAGGAAAATGGCCACATGCAGAGTCTGTATGTGTGTGTGGGGTCATGCGTGTAGTATCTTATGTGCTTTTTGGGGTGACTCTACTCTGAGTAGTCTAGTTTGTTTCCCACACTGCACTGTGACATCTTAGAAACACATGTGGCCTGAGTCATTTAGGCATTGGAAGCCACACATACGAACACTCGGGAAAGCTGTATGAAAAGATGGCGATGAAGTGGCCGAGAGATCAGGGGTCAGGAGGGAGGGACCATTTGTAGCCAGGTGTGGTACCCTCCTTTAATCTCAGCCCTTGGGAGGATGAGGCAGGAGGATCACTGTGAGTTCCAGGACAACCTGCCTCAGATTCCTTTGTGCTGGAATTAGAGGCCTGCACCACCATGCCCCAGTTGCTGGTGCTTCTGTTATGGAGAGTTCACTGTGGTGGAAGCCAGATGTCAGGTAAGCAGCGGACTGTCCTGAAGCCACCATGCTGTGGGAAGTGCAGAGAAGTTACGGGAAGAAGTCCCAGGCTAAGTCAAGGGACAAGGTGCTTAGCCATTACCTGGCTCCTGAAGTCCCCTGCTGACCATGCCTGGCTCCTGAAGTCCCCAGCTGACCATGCCTGGCTCCTGAAGTCCCCTGCTGACCATGCCTGGCTGCTGTTTGATTGCAGTACAAGGGAGCCCTGGCCTAGACCTGCCCAGCGCAGCCCCCTCCAAGTCCCTTATGCACTTACATGGAGGAGGAGGATCAAACAAATGCTGTCGTGTGGGCTGCTTGTTACACAGCAGTGCTAATTCCACAGGCTTATCCTAACTCTCAGTCTTTGCTGACAGATGACAGTTACCATTTTCTACTCAGTCCCCAGAACCTACATTGGAAAGTTCTAGATGTACATGGACGGATATGTGATGCATGAAAGCCTGAAAGTTGTCAGACATGGTGGTTCACACCTGTAATCTCAGTTCTCCAGAGGTTAAACGGAAGGGTTGCCCTAAATCTGAGGCCAGCCTGGATCCAGTGGGACTCCAAAAGGAGAAACAAAACAAAACAAAAACTCAGGTAGGTTGGCAGCACACTTAACAATCCCAGCACTTTGGAGACTGAGGCAGGATGACTGTCATGAGACCATCTGGGACTACATAGTTTCAGGCCAACCCAAGCTACAGAGTGAGGCCCTTGTCTCTCAAAAACAGTGAGACGGTTCATTGCTACCGAACCCTAACAACTTCAGTTGAGTCCCTGGAGTCCACAGCAGTCTGATGTGGGTGTGCACATCTGTAGTCCTAATGCTCTCACATCGGGATGGGAGATGCTCGAAGGCCTGCCAGCAGAGCGGCAGAAACAGGAGCGACTGCTTCAACAGGGTGGAGAGAGAGAGAGCAGATTCCTGAAAGTTGTCCTCTGACCTCTGCACTGGGGCCTGGGCACACCAGCACTCCAACACCCATCATGTGGCTGAAGAGATGGCTCAGGGGTTAAGAGCATGTGTTGCTCTTCCAGAGGACTTCAGTTCAGTTCCCCCGCACCCACATCAGGTGGTTCCCTGGTGCCTGCAATTCCAGCTCCAGGGGCTCCAACGCCCTCTTCTGGCTTGTGGGGGTACCCACATACATGTGGCAGACATTCACCCGAACACACACACACATATGAATAAATAAGAAATAAAAATAAATCTAAAACAACAACCTCACCCACATCATGTACACACCACACACACACACACACACACAACGAGAGAGAGAGAGAGAGAGAGAGAGAGAGAGAGGGAGAGAGAGAGAGAGAGAGAGAGAATAAATAGTGTGAGCCATGTCAGCATGCTGTTTGAGGAACTAAAGTATTCCTAACCCAGCTTGGGAGGATCCGAAAGGGTCCTTGGAGGAGATGCTCTGTGTCCCTTGGTAGGGCTGAGGACCCAGAGAATACCTGCCTACCTACTAAGTTTGCCATTTTCTTGCCCCCCCAGAGGCTTCCTGGCTTGCTGTGTCTAACCGGCCCATCCCCACATCTGTTTGGGGCCCCTCCCCTCCCTCCCTCCTCCCTCCCTCCACCCTCCCTCTCCAGGCCCGCAGGCTCACTCATGCCTCCTCTGACTCTAGGTCTGGCTGAAGAAAATTAAGTCAATGGGGAGGGAGGAGTTGACAAATAGAAGGTCTGGTAATTGAATTTTTTCCCTCTCCCTCCCTCCACCGGCAGAGAGCAGGAAGAATGCCTCTGAAGACTAGCTCTCCCTGCTCAAGGAGCCCTGGAAGTTCCCCCCCTCCCCGCCTAGGCCAATGAGAGGGGTGCAGAGGCAAGCCGAACCTTCTGGGATCTTGAGGGCCAAGCTTTGTACACAGGGGGAAACTGAGGCAGTGGAGGTCAGAGGTCTGCTCCCCAGGTGCCCAGTGTGCTAGAACAGAAGCCAGGACTGGAAGAGAAAGGCCATCTAGGCCAACATCTCCAGAAGGTGGGAGCAGATGCTGGGAGCATTCATGTTCAGCAGTGGTCCCCTGCCCACCAGTGCAGAAACCCAGCGGGTTCTGGGCCCCCGAGCAACTTCCTGCCCATCTCCGTCAATTCCGGAGTCCAGAGGGTGGCCAGCGCACTGGGCACTGGGTGGGGTGGGCTTGTCTACAGGCCCAGCCAACCCACAGGGCTAGCCTTCCAGCAGGCCTTTCTTCAGGTAAAACACCCTCAATGGGTGCTAGAGTGTGTGTGTGTGTGTGTGTGTGTGTGTGTGTGTGTGTGTGTGTGTGTGTGTGTGTGTGTGTGGTCACAGCTGGTGCTGAAGGGCAGAGGGAGGCAAGGCTGGAAGTGTCCACAGGCTGCTAGGATCATTCTGAAAAAACGGAGGGCAGTGTGCATCTCACAGGCTGCGGTGAATTAGAGAGGGCACAGGCCCTTGGCTGGCCTCCAGTCAAGGGTCTGCTTTGCTTCACTGGACGGATGAAGATCCCTCACTGGAGGGATGAGGCTCCTGGGAGACCCGGATCTAGTCACAGGCCAGTGTCAGGAGTCACACCAAGGAGCCTGGAACCTAGATAGGCTTCGGGGCGGGAGGGTGGAGGTGGGGGGTGCCGGCCTCGCTCCGCCAGGCAGGAGGGAGCTGCGACGGGCGCCTGCCCCCTCCACCCGGCCCAGCGGGCGTGGGCGCCGCGGCCCCGCCTAGCCGAGCGGCGGCGGCTGGCTGCTGCGGGAGCGTTTGATTTATTAAGCTAATGTTCTAGCACATTTTCTCCATCCCGTAATGAGCTGTTTCCACCAGGGGGTGTCTGCAAAGCGACTGCGGCTTCCGGCCGCTCCGGGAGGGAGGCTGGGCTGGCGGGCGGCAAGGGGGTGTCTGTGGGGTGCGGTCTGTGCTTCTCGGGAGGGGTGACTTGCAAAACACTGGAGAGGTGGAGGGGGAGCCATGGCCCTGCAGCCTGCGAACGACCCCGCCTTTCTCCCTGCTCCCTCCCGCCAGATCCCTCAATATCCCGGGGCTTCAGAGGACGCGCTGCGCCCCCCCCCACCCCCCCGCATTCAGCCCTGAGTGACCCTCACCCACCCACAACTCATACTTCTGAGCTCCAGTCTGCCTGCCCCTCCTGGTTAGATTCCTCCGTTGGATTTCTGTGGCTTGTCGCCACAGATAAGGTCCTGGCATTCAGACTCATCTAGGTTCAAATCCCATTCCAGCTACCTTCTAGAAGCAGCCACTGGACTGTTGTCTATTTTAAAATAGCGACAAAGACTGGTTTGTGAGGCTCTGTGGAGTTTAGTGACAGCCCTTGTGAAGCTCTATACTGTGTTAATACCCATAGACACTGGGAGAGACCTTCTGGGCAACTGAGTGACAATGCATGGGACAGAAGCACTGAGACAGCACCCTGCACCCCCAGGTCTCACCTGCACCCCCAGGCTTCACTTGCACCCCCAGGCTTCACCTGCACCCCCAGGCTTCACCTGCACCCCCAGGGCTCACCTGTACCCCCAGGCTTCACCTGCACCCCCAGGACTCACCTGCACCCCCAGGGCTCACTTGCACCCCCAGGCTTCACCTGCACCCCCAGGCCTCACCTGCACCCCCAGGGCTCACCTGCACCCCCAGGCCTCACCTGCACCCCCAGGCCTTATCTGCAGGTCTTAACCCTGCACCCAGAGATCTCACCTGTAGTTTTTTTTTTTTTTGGGGGGGGTGGTTTTTCCGAGACAGAGTTTCTCTGTGTAACAGCCTTGGCTGTCCTGGATCTTGCTCTGTAGACCAAGCTTGCCATCCACCTGCCTCTGCCTCCGGAGTACTCTCCTGTAGTTCTTAATTCTGCACCCACAGGCTCTTGCTGATGACAAGCCAGAGCTTTGCTTTCTGCATAGAGGGTCCGAGATGTTTTCTCTCCAGGAAACCCACTTGGTCCCTTCCGATTGGCGCTCATTCTTCCATACCTGTCCTTTGTTGCTGAACCCAGGTCTGTCACCCAGAAGGTGCTTATCAAGACACGGCCCTTAACCACAGGCTTTGAAGGTGCTGTTCCAGTGACTCACGCCTGGGAGGGGACGATGGTATGACTAAGTCAGGCTTCTTGAGAGTTGTCTCAATCTGTTTTCTGTTGCCAGTAACCCAGTGCCACAGACTGGGTGGGTGAGAAGAGAAGAGGGTTAGTTTGGTTTGAGGTTCTAGTTTACTGTCGTGGACCACGTCTGGAGTTTCTACTGGCAGTGTCCCAAGATGCAAGGCGTCCTTTCTCTCTCTCTCTCTCTCTCTCTCTCTCTCTCTCTCTCTCTCTCTCTCTCTCTCTCTCTCTCTCGTGTGTGTGTGTGTGTGTGTGTGTGTGTGTGTGTGTGTGTGTGTGTGTGTTCTGGTCTCTTCTAAAGCCATCAGGATTCAATCATAGGGCTCCATTCTGATGAACTTTTCTAATCCAATCACGTCCCCAAAGCTGACCTTTATTTTTAAAATTACATTTATTTATTGTGCATGTGAGCATGTGTGTGGCACACGTGTGGAGGTTGGAGAAATTTGCGTGAGTCCGTTCTTTCCTCCCACCCTGTGGGTCTTGGGGATTGAACTCAGTTGTCAGGCTTATATGGCAAGCATCTTTACCCACTGAGCCATCTGGTAGGCCCAAGGCCTACCTTTAGACAGCATCCCTGATTAAAATGCCACTCTCTTAGTGCCTCACAACTAGGGTTAGATTTCAACATGATCTTCTGGTATGGACAAACTAGCAAATACCAAGTACTTTTTCTGACGGAAAGAGGAAAGCAGCCCTGTTCATAGTGATGAGGTCTGTGGGTGCAGGGCTAAGGGTGCAGGTGAGGTCTGTGGGTACAGGATTAAGGGTGCAGGTGAGGTCTGTGGGTGCAAGGCCAAAGGTACAGGTGAGGTCTATGAGTTCCGGGATAAGGGCTGCATCACAAAGTGCCATGGCCAGCTCACCTTCCTTAGGAATTGGGACCAGCTCCGGCAGGGAGTGACTTGTCTAGGCACCTAGGTAGGATAAAGTGTCAGAGCAAAATGGAACGCTTGTGTGCTCAACTGTTCAGTGCTGCTCCACTCCTCCCTGGGATGGTGGAGGGGCCTTGGGCTTCAGCAGCTGAAGACATCTTCCAGATCCCTTCTTGCAGAGGGAGAGCCCTGCAAGCCTTGGCTCTGGGTGGTTGGGGGAACTTCAGAGAACCCTTTCGGCTGGGCTAAGTCAGCAGTGGGGGAGGAGGCAGGGCCTGCCTGAGGTCCACTGCATGTCTGTACTTGCTGTCTTCTTTCTCTTCCCCTATGAATTCAGAGCCTCATTGAGTCTACCCACCTCCCCAAGAGAGCGGGACCTAGGCAAAGCTTCCGTAAGCAAGTGGACTGAGGGAAGATTGGAGCCGAGGTAGGCCAGGCCCTTTCTGCTCATGCCCCATATCAAAGAACCTAAAGCCACGTGTGCAAGGCCGTCCATTCTCCAGTGCCCACCCCACCCCCCCTGCCCTTCTTCCACCCTGTTCTGCTGGGGGCTCTGCTGCCTCTGCCCTCACCTCCCAGCCTCTGCAGGTGTCCTTCCCTTTGTTTCTCTCTGCTGGCTGCCACACCTCCTTAGCAAGGCTGGTCCTAATCTTTCCTGGCCCAGAGAAGTCCCACAGCCCGCTCAGCTCCCATCATGTTAGTGGCAAGGGTTGTCCTTGTAGGAGGCAGCTAAGAGTTCCTTGTTTATTGCCTAAATCACCCCCAGCGACACTGGAGCATTATGCATCACTTGAGCAGGGACCCTGTATGCCTTGTCTCCAGAACGAACACTCCAGTGCTGCGCTGAACTGCCTCCTCTGTTTGCAGGTTGATTTGCGTAGATAGGGTCTTGCTATGTAGCCCAGGCCAGCTTTGAACTTGATATCCTCCTGCTTCAGTGTCCTGAGTCCTGAACAACCACCTTCCTATTTCTTTTTGGGGGAAATGAGATACAAGGGTGCAGAAGACTTGAGAAACTTATGGCTGAGCAAGCAAAGAGATGGGATATGTGTGGGATGTGTTGAAGGGGACCAGGCTGTCATCTTAGGCGCTGAGCCATGGAGACAAGGACAACCCTATTGGCAGACCTGGAGGTAACTGTTGGTGCTGATGTTGGACTTGAGATAACTGTTGTTGTTGGTCTCTAGATATCTGCTGATGTCGGACTTCAGCAGTCTTCAATTAGAAATTATATTGAAGATGGAAGAATGACATTCATAAAAGCAACCAGAGCGGCAAGGTATACGAGTATTTAAGACCTTGGGGAATTCAATGTAGCATCAAAAAGCCCCCCCACCCCAAACAACCGATCCTTACTCGAGAGGGACTAGCCAAGATCAGAAGAATCCTGACAGTTAACAAGGAAGGGTCAGTGAGATGGATCAGTGAGTAAAAGCACCTGCAGCCAAACCTGATGATCAAAGTTCAAATCCCCAGACCCACCCAGTAGAGCATCGACTCCCACTAGAAACCTGACCTTCATATCTATACCACGGCATGGCATGCATGTCCACACATGCACACCAGGTAACTAAATGAAAGCTGTAAAGGAAGGAAGAAAATTTAAAAAGCACGGGAGGAAGACTGGGAAATGAAAGGCAGAGTTGGATCTCCGTATCTGGATCTGTGCTTGGTTGACAAGTGTCTAAGCAGAATGGCTCCCACCACCCACTCATGTGGATGAAACAAATCTCAGCGATGTCACTTCAGCCTGAATTCCAGAGCAACTGAACTTGACTCCATTGGCAGCTTAGCTTTACTCCTCTGACTTACCTTCCAGAAGAATCTGAGAGGATGCCTTTTTATTTGTTTATTGAGACAGGGTCTTAGTATGTAGCTCTGGCTGCCCTGGAACTCACCCTGTAGATCTGCCTGCCTCCACCTCCCCAGTGCTGGGATTAAAGGCATGCGCCACCATACCTGGGTAAATGACTATTTATTTATGTGTATGTGTATTTTTGTCTGCATGTATGTCTATGTACCACATTTTTGTCTGTGGAGGCCAGAAGAGGGTGTCAGATCCCTTGGAACTGGAATGTAACCCATCACATGTGTGCTGGGAATTGAACCCGGGTCCTCTGGAAGTGCAGCCAATGCTCTTAATCCCTAAGCCATCTCTCCAGCCCCCAAGGCTGACTGCTCGACCCTAGCTCTGGTCTTCAGCTCCTGAAAATAAGACCAGGCAGGAGACTTTTTTTTTTTTTTTTTTTTTTAAAAGATTTATTTATTTATTATGTATACAGTGTTCTGTTTGCATGTATGACCGCAGGTCAGAAGAGGGCGCCAGATCTCATTATAGATGGTTGTGAGCCACCATGTGGTTGCTGGGAATTGAACTCAGGACCTCTGGAAGAGTAGTCAGTGCTCTTAACCTCTGAGCCACCTCTCCAGCCCCCCAGGCAGGAGACTTAAGTGGATCCCTGCTCAGCTACATCACAGCCCTACCTTTTCCCCTTGGACTGACCTGATCCGCCCAAGATTCTCCAGCGCCCCTCAATTTTTCCTAAACTTTTTTTTTGTCTTTTTTTTTTTTTTTTTTCCAGAGCTGAGGACTGAACCCAGGGCCTTGCGCTTGCTAGGCAAGCGCTCTACCACTGAGCTAAATCCCCAACCCCCCTAAACTTTTTTTTTGAGACAGGGTCTTGCTATGTGGCCCTGGCTGGCCTGAAAATCACTCTATAGACCAACTCTACCTTCCAAGTCCCTGTACCAAGTCCCAGCTAGTTTTTCCTAAATTTTTACCTGACATATGATGTTACTCAGCCAAAGATTATCTTGAAAACATCCTAAATCAAACACGTATTTAACACGCCTAACGAACACTTGAACTTAGCCTAGCCTGCGTTAGGAAACCAATGGTACAGGGGGCTGGCTAGGAAGGCTTAGCAGGTAAAAGCCCTTACCTTGCAGGTCTGGCAACTTGAGTTCAATCCCCGGGACCCACATAAAAAGGTGGAGGGAGAGAATCCACAGGTGTTTTCTGACCTCCACAGGAGTGCCATGGCACACGCATGCACACACACACACACACACACACACACACACACACACACACACACCCTTATCAAGCTTGCCATGGTCTGCATCTGTATTCCCAGGGGTTAGGGAGCTGGGAGGATCTCTGGAGTCCACAAGTTCAATGTCATTCTGATGGCAAGGTAAGACCCTGTTTCAAAACAAAACAAAATCAGAACAAGAACCTTCACCGGGTCTCAGCGCCTCTTCAGGAGCCGATTCCCTCAGGACTCCACTCACAAGGGGGCTCTGCTTTCTGCTGTTGACCTGTGGCTGATGTCCCTGCTTACCAGGTGCTGCCATGCACCCTCCATATATTTGCTTGCCTAGCCCTCAGGCTGGCACCTTGGAATAGGGCTTGTTTTCATCCCCCGATACAACCAGGATGGGGGATTCCACCAGGGGTGGAAATAACTGGCCCAGTCTTACCCAGAAACTGTGTGGCAGCACTGGTCAGTCCACAGGGTTGATGCTTGGCGCTCTGTCCTAGACTCCCTCTAGAAACAGCATGGTCCACTTGCCTGCTGCTCCCAAGGGTGCCCCCCTTCAAGTGCAATTCCAGCACTTATGGTGAGGGGGCAAGTCAGGAAGATGGAAAGTAGGCTAGCCTGGGCAACACAGTGAGACCCTGACTTAAAAACACAAAGCAGCCTCATTACTACTGTGTGGAGTATGGACAGGCTCTTGGAACTTGTTCTCTGACATCCCCATGCGCCTCAAAGGGTCTTGGTTGGTCTCTCTCTCTCTCTCTCTCTCTCTCTCTCTCTCTCTCTCTCTCTCTCTCCCTTTTCTCTCCCCCTCTTCCTTTTCTCCACTCCTCCACTTCCCCAGTACTGGGGCTTGAACTCAGCATGCTAGGGGAGTGTTCTGTTGTCAAGCTATACCCCAACCCCTCCAAAGGGTATCTCTCCCTCCCTCCTTCCTGCCTTTATTCCTCTCTCCCTTCTTCCTGCTCTCTCTCTCTCTCTCTCTCTCTCTCTCTCTCTCTCTCTCTCTCTCCCTCTCATTTGAGACAGAGTTTCTCTGTGTTGCCCTGTAGCCCAGGCTGACCTTGAACTCACAGAGATCCGCCTGCCTCTGCCTCCCCAGTGCTGGGATTAAAGGTGTGCGCCACCACCGACAGCCCAGCTGAGTACTAGCGCAGCTTGTGCTCCTATTCACTGAGCCTTCCCCCCAACCCTTCAAAAGAGTTTTAAAATATATAAATTAGCCAGGCATGGTGGTGCACACCTTTAATCCCAGCCCTCTAGAGACAGAGGAAGGCAGATCTCTGTGGGTTCAGACCAGTCTAGTCTACACAGCAGGTTACAGTATAGTCAGGGCTATATGATAGGCCTTGCTTCGGAAGGCCAAGGCAAAAAGAAAGGTAAAATACACACACACACACACACACACACACACACACACACACACACAGAGAGAGAGAGAGAGAGAGAGAGAGAGAGAGAGAGAGAGAGAGAGAGAGACTTTTATATATAATATAAATTTAAAAGTGACATTTATTTTCTTATTTATTTTATTTTGTGTGTGCATAGTGTGTGTGCAGAGGGTAGTGGATGACTTTTGGGAGTCGGTTCTCTCTTTTCACCATGTAGGTCTTGGGGGTGGAACTCAGATCACCAGGCTTAGTGGCAAGCGCTGTTATCCCCTGAGCCTCTTTCTGATCCTCCTTCCCACAGTTTTGATGGCTCCCGGGGAGCCGGGGTGGCCTGGAAGGGCCAGAGTGGACACAGGTGACCGGTGAGGGTGCTGTTACCCTGGAGGAAGACGGCGGGTGGGAGCTTAGACTTAGAGACATGACATCTGTCGAGGAGAGACCAGTGGCCAACTCCGCTCTCTAGGCCTTCTTCGTTTCCTGGCTCCTGGGTCAGTTCTAAAACCCAGTCATCCCCAGATGCTGAGCCCTGCTCCCAGGGTTGGCCTGGGTTCGAGCTGAAGCCCTGCCTCAGGTTCTCCGTGCTGTGGAGAGTCAGGGCCTGGGTGTCAGGCTAGGCTCTGCAAGGGAGTTAGTTGACAGGTGACAGGGTGGGGTGGAGGGGGGGGTTGCCGGACAGCCTAGCCAGCCTGCATGATTTGGGGGTGGCTGGGGCTGGAATGTAGGTCTGGTCTTGTCTGCAGTGCTCTGGGGCAGGCCCGGAAGCACAGGGGGAAAGTCCCTGAGCAGCGGGTCCAGGGCTTTCCGGGCAGAGGGGCAGCCTGGCCAGAAGCATGGGTGGTGACAGCAGGCGGCTCCCTTCCTGAGTGGCGGAGGTTACCTTTCCTCTGGATGTTCTTCCTGGAGCATGCGGATGCCAAGGCAGGGAGTGTCCATGCTGCCGTGGCAGTGGTAACCTGCGGCTGTGAGGAGACAGTGTTCAGGACTTCCTGGGTCTTAAGTCAGGGATACACGGGGGTGCTGGGGAGGACCTAGGTTGTGGTGCTAGCTGTCATTCTGGGTAAGTGAGGCCAAGCCTGGCCCCGTGTGTAGGTCTAGACTCTGTAGTATTTCAAATTAGTATGGGTGGCTTGGCTGGAGAAGTCATCTAGCAGAAGTAATATGGGGCCCTAGGGTGGGGGCTGAGGGAGCCCGGGGTGGGGGGAGGGAGCTGTTCTAGGCATCTCCCTTAGGGACGAATGTCACTATTGCTGTTGATTTTATATGATTATGGACAAAGAAATCCAAACACAGAGGAAGCTAAGTGTTCATGATCTTGTTCCTTAACCATGATCATAGTCATATTTGGTTACTGTTGAAGTTCCTGGACTGACCACTTCAGACAGACTCCCCTCTGAGATGCCTCCTCTTCCTGACCTCATTCAGTGACCTCCCCCCAAAATCTCCTTTTGTGCTAAAAAAAAAAAGAAAGAAAGAAATAGAGTGTTTTTTCCTCCAGGCATGGTCCACTCAAGAGAAAGAGGGTCTTCTCTGTACCCTTGGCTGTCATTTGTCCTTCTCATTCAGGGAGATGCCTGGGCCAGGTTGTGATGTTCTAGCACCTACTGCTTCTTCCATAGCCTGAAGTTGCCTGGACTAGAAGGTTCTGGGCTCCCTGTGCAGCCGGTGTCCAAGGTGGCCCCAGGATGGCGCCTCTGTGCTCCCTCCAGCACTGAATCACGCCAGGCTGCTGGAGGAGTACTCAAGCTACCCTGGGGAGAAGCTGCATCCATAGGTGTGGGGTCCTTGGCCGTAGCTAGCACCTGCCAATGTGCGCGGCTCTGGGTTGCTTTAGAGATGTACACTTAAGCCTGGGCTCAACTGCAGCCCTTCTCTGCCAGGCTGTGCCAGGCTGTGCCAGGCTGTGCCAGGCTGTGTATCTGGGGCCTGATTCACCACGTGCACTGGTTTAGGAGTGGGTCAGGGCTGATTCAGAGTGAAGCCTGCTGGGATATTTCTTTCCCAATGCCTTGCTAGTTAGAATCCTAGCTGCATGAGCTCGCAAAATGGCTCAACCTGGAGAAGTGCTTGCTGCCAAGCTTGGTGACCTGAGTTTGATCCCTGGGGACCACGTGGTAGAAGGCAAGACCCAGCCACAAGTTGTCCTCCCTCTGACCTCCACGTGGACACTGCGGCACATACCCCTAACTCCACGAAATAAGTGAGTGTGATTTTAAAAATTTAAAAAGAATTTTAACTGTGTGTCTCTTACCAATGCTTTCTTATTCATGCTTAGTTTTCCTTCTCATCCCTAAGGGACAAAGCCTGTGAAGAGCCATTTCTCTCCTGAAGCGTGGACTCTTCCCCAAACCCACCAATTGTAAGCAGATGGAACCCTCTTTCCCTGGCTGCAGTATTTGGTCATGGATGCAAGAGAGTGAGTCCCAGCTCAGCCTTCCCTGCCGTGTGGCCTTGGGCAACTATTTTAGATTCCCTGAGCCTGATTCCTCATCTGTAAAGCGATGACAGTTCACTCTTGGTGGAGTTGTATGCACACTAAAGGAAGTACTGTATACATCAATGCTGATTCGAGAGGTGGCACCAAGTACCATGAAAGAATGGCCATCCTGTAGCTTCTGCTCGGGGTGGCACTGGGCTAGGACGTCACTGTGGTTCCCATATGTCTTGTGTGTATGTGTATCCACACTGTGCTTATGGGGGTGTGCATGCTATGTTTGTGTGCACCAAGGGCGGATATGTGTAAACAGAACTGCGTGGGCATGCCTGGGCGCTTGTCTGCACATGGCGGAGTGCGCAAGCGTTTTCCCAGCACTATTAGTGGAAAGCTGTAATTATGCTTTACGGCAACGGCAAAGGCAGGGCTCCCCTAACCATTAAGCCGCTCATCTGGGAGTGGGGGGGACCAGGACCACCCGCACCCTCCCAGTCCTTGCATGCTGCATGAGCACGCAGCCATCCCCCTCTCTCACCATATGCCTGTGTTTTACAGTTCTTTGGTGCATGGTGCTCATCGAGTGGCTAATTAGCAAAATGAATTAATTGACATCCATACGTGTAATTAGCAAATGCTTATAAGCAGCTATTCTCCTTGGGATGTCTACATTTCTAAGGGTCAGATGCTGGGGGCTGCTGTGGGGGGTAAATAAGAGATGAGAGCTGCTAGTGTGAGCACCAAGACCTGCCTGGGGGGCTCTGTGTGCTTGCCAGTCTGGAGAAGGGGGAGGGTGAGGGAAGAAATGCGTAAGAGTCTGGGCGGAGGAAACTGACGCCATATTCTGGCAATCAGGAGGCCTGGGTTCTGGCGTCATTCATGTGATTTCCTCTGTGACCCCGGGTAGGACATTTCCCCCTTTGGGCCAGCTTCTGCTTCGAGAGTGTGTGTGTGTGTGTGTGTTAGGGTGTGTGTGCAGGTGCATGTGTGTGCACAGGAGGCCAGAGGACAACCTTGGCTGTTGTTGCTCAAATGCCAATCACTCTGGTTTTTTATTTGGTACAAGGTCTCTCAGGGGCCTGATGCTTGTCAAGTGGACTAGGCCAGCAAGCTAGTGAGGCCCCAAGGAGTCTCCCCTATCATCTCCTCAGAGCTGGGATTACAAGTATGCATGACTACACGGGCATTTTATACATGGGTGCTGGGGATTCAGACTCAGGTCCTCCCTCATGCTCGTGTGCAAACACACTATCCACTGAGCTATCTCCCCAGACTCATTCTTTGACTCTAACAGGGACCCGCTGGTGTCTGGGGTAAGTTTCTTGCTCCTATATCCTTTCTCGCCTAAAGCTAAGCATTCTGACAACCAATAGGTTGGTGCAAGGAAGGAGCGTTGTATCCCCTATTTGTCCTGGACACACATCACCACATTTCGTATACATGGGGCCTGGCCTATGCTGTGCCCTCTGCTCCACAAGCCCTCATCCACTTGCCCTGCCACTAGAGCAGTGGTTCTCGACATGTGGGTCACGGCCCCCTTGGGGTTGAGTGACTCCCAGGGTCACCTAAGACCATCGGAAAACACAGATATTTGCATTATAATTCACAACAGTAGCAAAATTACAGTTATGAAGTAGCAGCGAAAATAATTTTATGGTTGAGGTCACCACAACATGAGGAACTGTATTAAAGGGTCACAGCATTAGGAAGGGTAAGAACCACTATTCTAGAGCCTTCTGAAATGATAATATCCCAGCCTGTGCTGTCCTAGACAGCAGCCCCGAGCACTCAGCAGCAAACTTTTGAATGCTCTGACTTTTCTTTGAGTCTGAGTTGCCACACGTGGCTAAAGGCTACTGCACTGGGCAGGATGGTTCGTTTTATTCAATTTTTCACCCATTCCCCAAAGTATCTACTGGACACTTGCTGTGGCACTGAGGACGCTGTGGAGAGCAGCATCACTCCCCACAAAAGCTGAGGAGCGAGCTAAGTGAGTCTGAGCAAGTTAGTCAGAGGTGATGACTTGTGGGTAAGGCCAGGAGGAAGGGGTTGTTTGGGCGAGGAAGCCACGGTGAGGGTGGTTAGAGTGATTCAAGTTACCCAGGGCTCCGGGCAGGAGCATGACATGCCAAGCTCACACCTTCAGAGGCCACCAGGCTTCATGGGGTGCCTGGAGGAAGCCCCAAGGAAGTGAGGAAAGGAGGGTCTAGGAGAGGGCTGGATGGTTCCAGGTGTAAACAGGTCACCTCTCCCCAAGGGGCAGGCTCTGCCTTCTCTGTGCTGCCCCTGGTTTTCTCGGTCTCTGCCACCCTGTGGTACTGCCTCCTTTGAATCTCATGACCTGTTGATGTTATCTTCTACACCTGACCCGCTGTCCCCAGATCTCTCAGCACAGGGCTGCTGAGCCATCTCTGCAGCCCGCTTAGATACGTCACCTCCTCACATTTCTCTCTCTCCTTACAGTTCTTCACCTGGGAATGAATCCTCAGTGCTCAGGTTACCCACGGGGGGGGGGGGGGGGGGGGGGCGGCTGGAGGGTTCCTGGATTCCTGTGAACCTTCTGAAACTAGGTGGGGATTTTGAGAGGGAACTCTGTATGTCTATCAGACTCCAAGATAACCGCTGCCAACAGTTCTAAATGATTCTCGTGTACAAGTATTCCCCTGAGAACTGGACAGTTACATCCCGTGTTACAGATGAAGCTGTGGGGCTCAAAGAGGCCACATACTTTGTTGCCCAAAGCCACACATTTAGACATTAACAGACATCACTGAAATCCAATCTGTCTGATCTGAGTTACATTTGATGAAAGAGCAAACAACCACCAATAGAAAGTGTTTTTAAGGCCGGGCGGTGGTGGCGCACGCCTTTGATCCCAGCACTCGGGAGGCAGAGCCAGGTGGATCTCTGTGAGTTCGAGGCCAGCCTGGGCTACCAAAAAAAAAAAGAAAGTGTTTTTAAAAACAAAAGCTGAAAGCCAGGCAGTGGTAGCACACACCTTTAATCCCAACACTTGGGAGACAGCGGCAGGCAGATCTCTGTGAGTTCGAGGCCAGCCTGGTCTACAAAGCAAGTTCCAGGACAGCCAAGACTGTTACACAGAGAAACCCTGTCTTGAAAAACTAAAGCCAAAACCAAAACCAAAAAAAAAAAAAAAAAATTGCTGAAGCAAAAATAAAATGAAGTATTCCAGAAATTAAAATAACACATGAAAATAGCAGTAGAGGGGGCTGGAGAGATGGCTCAGAGGTTGAGAGCACTGGCTGTTCTTCCAGAGGTCCTGAGTTCAATTCCCAGCAACCACATGGTGGCTCACAACCGTCTATAATGAGATCTGGTGCCCTCTTCTGGCCTGCAGGCTGAACACTCACTGCATGCATGATAAATAAATAAAATCTTAAAAAAAAAAAAAAAGGAAAGAAAAGAAAATAGCAGTAGAAAAAGGAAAGATTTAGGATCAATATAGGGGTTTAATGATAATTATCCCAGAGATGGAATAATCCCCAAAGAAATAACAATTTCCTAGACACAGCCTATAGATTAAAAGTGTCTGCTAGGGGCTGGAGAGATGGCTCAGTGGTTAAGAGCAGTGGCTGCTCTTCCTGAGGTCCTGGGTTCAATTCCCAGCAACTACATGGTGGCTCACAACCATCTGTAATGAGATCTGGTGCCCTCTTCTGGCCTGCAGACAGAAAACTGTATACATAATAAATCTAAAAAAAAAATCTTAAAAAAAGTGTCTGCTAAATGTCTAGACAAAACTCCCCCCAGAAAACAACAAACAAACAAAAAACAAATCAAAGAGAACTAAACAAACCAGATGTGGTGCAGGAGACTGCCGCCAAGCCAGATGATCTGGGTTCGATTCTAAAACCCACATGGTGGAACGAGAGAGCTGACTCCTGAAAGTTGTCCTCTGGCCTTCATGCATGACCTTCATGACCATGGCATGCACACACTCCTCCCCCCCAAAAGGTAAACTTTTAAAAGAAACTTTGGAGGCACTGGTCATGGGGTCTGATGAGCCTCCTTGGGTCACTGGGGTCCTCTTGGTGGAAGAAGAGAACTGAGTCCTGAAAGTCGCCCTTTGGCTTCCACACACGCCCTGTGGCACGTGTTCACATGCATACACAAACATCCAAATAAAGAATGAAATACAAATGAACAAACCTCTCAGGCTGGAAGTGGAACATGTAATAATTTGGTCCAACCGAGTCACGTGGCCTAACATCAGAGGAAGAGACCTGTGCAGTCCCCCCAGCCTTAGGTGGAGGTGGGGGTCTTGTGTACATGGTGCTGAGGACTACATGCCAGCCAGTCTAGAGCTAACCACAGGGTAGAGGCTCTGGGGGGAAGGAGGGCACGAGGTCAGCCAGCTGAGCTGGGCAGAGGAGAGCAGGGAGATGAGCACAGAGGTGTCATCAGATTGGTCCAGACTGGTTCTAGTCTAGTAAGGATAAGCCCAGAAGAGCAGTATGAGGAGGCCAAAAAGGAGACAGAAACTGCTGGGGAAACAAGCAGGTCTGTAGGAAGGGAAAGGAAACGACGGGGACCCACATGGCTCTGAAATCACCAATATTCCCGAAGCCTGTAATGAGGCTACACTGTCTGATGGGATCAGTCTATCAAGGCTTCGAAGGCCTAACTTGATTATAGGACCCGACTTCATGTCAATTACTTTGACAGTCTGACGATTCAAAGAAAGAGATATAAAGGGGAGAGAGAGGAGAGCTGGGGCAAGCAAGGGCCTAGACATCTTTCATTTTTCAAAGTGTGTGTGGAGGTCATGCACAATGGTCTGTAGATGACGGAGTCATGGAAAAGAAAGCATTTGTATTGCTCCCCCTACCCCCATGGAGGCAACAGACAGGAACTATAAATGTTGTTGGAGGGAGAAGAGATGCCTGGCAGGGGTGTATACTAATTCACTACTGACCGTGGAGCAGCAGCCTAAATGTAATGTTTAATTGATAAAGCAAGGAATCGTTGCATGAACACACTATATAGAAGAATGGAGCTGGGTCTGGTAGCTCAGACCTGTAGACCTTACTACTTGGGAAAATGAAGCAGGCGGGTCTCAAATTCAAGGCCTGATCGGGTTACAGAGTGAGTTGAAGGCTAGTTTAGGTAATTTAGAGAGACCCTGTTTCAAAACAACAGCACTTTGAGTGAGTGATTATGTGTGTGTGATGAGTGTGTGTATGCATGTTTGCATGTGTGTGGGCACACATGTGTGGGTGTGCATGGATGTAGAGACCAGAGGTTGATGTCCAGTGTTTGCCACCTTGTAAACTGAGGGAGTCTCTCAGTAGAGCCCCCAGCTCATCATCTAGCTGGTTTAACTAATACTCTTGCCCAGATGTTGGGATTATTGGTGAGCTACCACTACCTGGAGTTTATAGAGGTGCTGGGATCCAAACTCCAGTCATAGCAAGCGCTTCACCCACTCAGCAATCTGCCTCCCCACCCCACCCCCCTTTTTCCCCCACTGAGACAGGTTTTCTCTGTGTAACAGCTCTGGCTGTCCTGGAACTCACTTTGTAGACCAGGCTGGCCTTGAACTCACAGAGATCCCCCTGCCTCTGCCTCCTGAGTGCTGGGATTAAAAGCACACACCACCAGCACTCAGCACCATCTGCCCTTTTAAATAATTAAAAAACTATTCATTTAGAAATTTTAATTTTATTACTTTTAATTATATGTATATATGTGCGTCTTTGTGGGGGTATGTGTACTTGAGTGGAGGTGCCTTTAGAGTCCAGAGATGTTGGATTGTTGTGGAACTGGAGTTACAGGTGGTTGTAAGCCACCTGATGTGAATGTTGGGAATTGAACTCAGGTCCTCTGTCTGGTGGTTTGGAAGAAAATGGCCCCCATAGGGAGTGGCGTTATTAGGAGATGTGGCCTTGTTGAAGGAAATGTGTCACTGTGAGGGCAGTCCTTGAGGTCTCCTTTGCTCAAGCTATGCTCAGTGTGACACACAGTTGCTTCTGCTTCCTGCGGATCAAGATGTAGAACTCTCAGCTCCTTCTCCAGCACCATGTCTGCCTGCATGCCACCATGTTCCACTATGATGATAATGGACTAAACCTCTGAAACTGTAAGCTACCCCAATTAAATGTTTTTCTTTATAAGAGTTGATGTAGTCGTGGCGTCTCTTCACAGCAACAGAAACCCTAACTAACACACTCTGGAAGAGCAGTATGTGTTTTTAACCACTGAGACGCTCTTTAGCTCCTAAAAGAAAGAAGAATTATGTGTATACATGTATGTCTGGATGCGGATTGTGAATGTGAGTGCAGTTCCTTCAGAGACCAGAAGACAACAGACAGATCCCCTGGAACTGGAGTTACAGGCAGTTGTGAGCCCCCGGTGTGGGTGTTGGGAACTGAACTCAGGTCTCTGGAAGAGAGGTAACTGCTTTTGAATCATCTCTTCAGCACCTCCCCTTCTATTTAAAAAAGACGATGAGATGGATCCGTGGCTTAAGATGGATCCGTTGGTCACTAAGTCTGACTACATGAGTTACTATCTGAATACCTCAGAAGCCACACGGGGGACAACCGACTCCTGTGGTTGCTCCCTGACCTCTTCACCCACATCTAAACAAGGGCTGCAGATATAGCTCAGCCTGTGTGAGACCTAACTCCAATCCCCAGCAGCTCCCGGGTACTGCCTCCAGAAAGCTGGAGAGTGGGTGTGTCTTGTGGGCAGAACTAGTAGTAAGGAGACAGAGGCAGAAATACAAATTTTTTCACCACAAATTTTAAGTACTTTTAATTTTCTCTCTCTATATATATTTAGGTTTAAAAAAAAAGTCAATGAAAAAATTTGTTGTTTAATCTTGGGGCTGGAGAGATGGCTAGTAGTTAAGAGTACACACTGCGGGCTGAGGGCCTAAGTTCAGTTCCTAGCACCCATGTCAGGAGGCTCAGAACGCCCTCTAATTCCCATTCCAAGGCATCTGGTGCCCTCTTCTGGGCTTCATGGGTACCTGCACTCACACATGCCCATACCCTCCCTTTCCCCGCCATACACACATAACTTCAGAATGTTTGTTTAATCTGAAACAATTATGTTTTAGAAAGAGATTTAAAAACAACAACAACAACAACTAAGGGCTGGAGAGATGGCTCAGAGGTTGGAAGCGCTGGTTGCCCTTCTAGAGGTCCTGAGTTCAGTTCCCCGCAACCACATTGTCATGAGATCTGGTGCCCTCTTCTGGTGTGTAGGCATACATGCAGGCAGAACACTGTATACATAGTAAATAAATAAATCTAAAAACAACAACAACAAATAAACTGAAAACCAAAGAAATGAAGTCCATGTTCCAGGGTGCAGAGCCAGTTAGTGGCGGAGCTGGATTCAAACCCGAGTCCTCGGCTTTCAGTCTAGGGCTCAGCTCTTTGGCTTACAGAATCACTCCGGTGAGCACATGTTTATGGGCTGTCATGGAGTCAGATGCTAGGGGAGAGACAAATTAAGTCTTCCCACTGTTCATAGTCTCTAGTGCTGGAGGACACACATGTCAACAAACCCTTATAACGTGGTGTGGTGAGTAAAAGACCATGTCATTATGTGAAATTCGGAAATGAGAGCTGTTTTAACCACAACCGGTTAAGACTGCTGTCTCTTCATTTTGACTTCCCCTTCACAGAACTTCCACTAATGTCAGGCGATGTTGGGATAGCTGTGGGCTCTTGTGATATGGCTACAGAGAAGTAGAGCCGAGACCACGTGTAGTAGGCTATATCTAGGTGGTTGGTCTTCAGTCACTCCCAATATAGTTATGTTATTGACAGCTATCCTTGCATAGGGTTGGAGTAACAATAGATACCTGATTAATTCAAAAGAAGGCAGAAGTAGAAGGTAAAGAAAACATAAGCAGATGAGACAAAAACACAACAAAAAGGTAGATCTAACCTAAGTATATCAATAATCACATTACATGTAAATAGCCTAAACATTCCAACAAAAGGGAAGAGATTGTAAGGTTAGAGAAAAACATAAGATGTAGGGATCTGGAAAGATGGCTCAGCCATTAAAAACACTGGCTGCTCTGCCAGAGTACCTGGGTTGGATTCCAAGCACCCATCTGGTGGTACAAAATGGCCTGTAACTCCAATTCCAGGGAATTCAATGCCCTCTTTTGGCCTCTCTAGGCACTGCATGCATGCAGGCAAAAAACGTCCATACGCACAGAACAAAACAAAACAAAATGAAACAACAACAAAATGTAAACTCCAAAAGCAAACGTGGTGTTTATAAGTTATATACTCTAACAGTATAAACACACAGACAAAAAGGGAAAAGATTGTAAGAGATACAGTTACTAAAATTAATCAAAAGAAAGTAAATTTAGGAGCAAAGAGGACCATTATTGTGTTAGTTTTTTTTTTCTGTGACAGAAGCAACCTAAGGAAAGAGAGTTTCCTTTTGGGCCACAGTTTGAGGGTACAGTCCACCATGGTGGGGAAGGCGTGGCAGCTGGTCACATGATGTCCATAATCAGAAAGCAGAGAGAGATAAATGCTGGTGCTCGGGTCACTTTCTCCTTTTTATTCAGGGCGAGTCTTTTCACCTTACTAACCTTTCTAGACATACCCTTCATAGACATACCTAGAGGTGTGTTTCCATGGTGAGTCCAAATCCCCTCAAGTTAACAATCAAGACCAGCTACGACATATATCAAGGAGAAGGGAGATAGTAACAGAATGATAAGAGGCTCATTTCGTTGATCAGCCATAACGATTCTCCATGACTGCACACTTAATTACAGAGACTCAAACTATGGGAAGCAAAACCCAATAAAACTTCAAAGAGAAACTAACAAATACACAATTATAGTAGATTGCAATATCTCTTTTCCCTGCAATTTTATTTTATTTTATTATGTTTTTCAATACAGGGTTTCTCTGTGTAGCCCTGGCTGTCCTGGAACCTGCTTTGTAGACCAGGCTGGCCTCGAACTCATAGAGATCCACCTGCCTCTGCCTCCTGAGTGCTGGAATTAGAGGCGTGAGCCACCACTACCCAGCAAAATTGGCTGTTTAAGATCCCATTTATAAGAAAGAAAAATATATAAGAACTATTTGTAGTTCTGTGCCTGGCTTATTTCCCTTAACATAACATCTCCAGGGGTCATCTAATATTGCAGCTAATAGATGTGATGGCTACTTGAAATTGTCAACTTGACATAATTTAGAGTCATTTGGGAAGGAAGTCTCCAGGAGGGATTGTATAGATTGGTTTATGGGCCTGTCTGTTGGAGAATATCACACACACACACACACACACACACACACACACACACACACACACACACACACACATTTAGAGACAAGAGTCTATCTACATAGCCCTGGCTGTCCTGGAACTCACTGTGTAGACCAGGGTAGCCTTGAACTCATAGAGATCCACCTGTTTCTGCAGTCAAGGGCACAGAAGTCCTTGTAGCCACAGAGAAACACTAAGGAAAACCAGGAATGTTAAACACACAGGATCTATTCTCAACGGAGGAGATAAAATACTTGTTTTCCTGCCCAGAAGGCTGGGAGTGGATTTTGTTGCTACCTGGTGACCCTTTTGCTCTCTGTGGAGGCAGACCTCACCCACCTTTTCCTATAGAGGCAGACCTTATCCAAATTCCCCATAATGATTATCCCAGATGCTTCTCTCTCTAGACCGTTACCCATCCTTAGGGGAAATTTCACAAGTACTTTATGGCCTGCTGACCTCTATGTTATAGGTCGGAGACTGCACTAGATCCTAGGCCTTTTAGCTGCCGATCCCACCTTCATGGTCACATGTACTTTGTGAAAGAGTTTCTGTGGAGTCACACTTAAGCTTTATTGTGCACCTGGAATTGGATTGATTGGACTGATTGTTGCCTGGAAACCTTTTCCCAAATTGTACTGTTTTAAATATTCTGACAATGAACTGCCTGGCATCAGACTCCCCAAAGTCTGATCTAGGTTGAAGAACTCAGTCTGTCCTGGGGTTTCATTCTCATCTCTACACACATAGTCCGATTCCCTATGTGACACTGGCAGGGACCCCCTCAGGTTTCAGAGATCAAACTCAGGTTACCAGCCTTGGAGACAAGCACCGTTGTCCTCAGAGTCACCTCACCACTCCCAAAGACACATTTTAAAATTGTATGTCCGTGCATATGGTTGTGTGTGGGTGTGTGATACCAGTACAGGTATCCTCGGAGGCCAGAGACATCAGATGGCCCTGCGGCTGAAGTTACAGGAGGTGGGGAACCACCTGACGTGGGTGCAGGTTCTCAAAAGAGCAGTGTGTACTCTCTCCAGTTCCTTATTACGCGTGTGTGTGCGTGTGTCTGTAGGTGTGGCTATGGGAATGCCACAACATGTATGTGGAGGCTAGAGTACAAGTGGGGATTGGTTCTCTCTCTTCCACCATGTGGGTCCCAGGAACTGAAGTGACGTCATCATCAACCTTGGTGGCAAGTGTCTTTATTCCATGAAATGTCTTGTTGACTCAGTAATACACTCCTAATTAAATTATAGAGCAGTGGTTCTCAACCTTCCTAATACTGCAGCCCTTTAATACAGTTCCTCATGCTGTGGTGACCTCAGCCATAGCATTATTTTTGTTACTACTTCGTAACTGTAATTTTGCTACCGTTATGAATCGTAATGTAAATATCTGATATGCAGGAGATCTTATATGTGACCCCTGTGAAAGGGTCATTTGACCCGGTTGTGACCCACAGGTTGAGAACTGTTGCTGTAGATCAGGAAAAGCCATAAGAGCCCATTAGCCTAGCCTACCATTGGCAAGGTTCCAGGCCAATTCTAACCCCAACCCTGTCTCAAACAAATAAAAAAAAGTGAAAGGTGCCCGAGGGATGACACCAAAGGTTGTCTTTGGACCTCCACATGTTGGAACACCCACCACCCTCAATGTACCCACTCACACACGAACACTACCCTACCACTCCAAACAGTGCAACCAACGTGGTCATTTTTTTAAAAAAAAGACAATTTGAGGGCTGACTCTAAGACTCTGTTGCCAGAGGGCTTGCTTGGCATGCATCACGCCCTGTGTTAAATCTGCAGCACCACATCACCCAGGCAAGCCTGAAATCCCAGCACTTGCAGGGGGAGGCAGGGAGATCAGGAAGTCACAACCGTCCTGGGCTCCCTAGGACTCTGTCTTACAACAAGCAAACCTGGTAACAAGACAGTGTGAGGCTGGGATGCAGCCGTGTGATGGAGTGCTTGATTAGGCTCTGGATTCATTGCCAGCTTCACAAAAGGAAAGCAAAGATAATCTGAAGATCTATAGGATTCCCCACTTGATTCTGGTGTCACATTCAAAGTAAGCCATGGCTTACGGCGGCGGCGGCCTCATGGCGCTCTGCCAGAGCGAGAATTCCCCTTCCCTGCAAGACCTGACAGCCCCACAGGGCTCCTGGTGTCCCTGGATGTGTTTCATCTGCACTTGGAAAGTGGTCTCACATATCATTTGCTGTCACTGACACCTAGGTATCTGTTGAGCTGAGGCTGGGCCTTGTGCTGCCAGCTGAGCCAGAGCTGGTCTGTGGCTGGCGGCTGCCATGACCCGTGGGTGGGTACTTGCGCTCTGGCTGTGAAGGTCTCGCTCTCAGTGTGCTCTGAGAGCATGGTCACACAAGTGACCAAGGGAAGACCTTTGTTGCCACCAGAGGTCCCCCATGGAGGGCTTTGGGGACCCAGTGGGGGTAGCCTCAGTAGGTGGCTATTCACAAACAGCTATCCTTTTGTCCCCAGAGTGGCTGGGGCAGGACAAGTTCCCAAGGGCCTCTTTGGGTGTCTGTCTGGAGGGACAAGCTCCTCCAGGCCCCACCTCCCTGTAGAGGTGCACGGGACTGCAAAAGCCCCCCTCCTCCTCTGCTACTCTTTCAAGGATCTCACCACTGTGTTTTATCTGCTCCCTTCTGGGGTTCACAGATGAACCAGTGTCCCCAAACAGGAACACCGATGGGCATTTTTTTATGTGGCCCTCCAGTCCTATGTGTGTTCATACTGTATATAGGGTAAGGTAAGCACCACACTGAAGGGGAGGGGGCATATGAAGGATGGGCTGGGGGACTGCGTCCTCAGCTGTCGTCTATCAGAAGGTAGTTGTGTTAACAGTGGCTCTCACTGGGTGAGGAGGTCAGTGGGTGGTGTTGCCTTTGCCTAGTTTTGAACCATCTACTCTTCTGTCGTGTCCTCCCCCACCCACGCACCCCCCGCGCGCGCGCGCTCGCGCGCCCCCCCATCAATAATCCTAAGGGTATACTGGAGGTCCTGTTTAGCACTGTGTGCTGGACTGGGCACATAGTTAGGCGTGGTTGAATACCAGATAACACCAAGACCAGCAGGCACCACTTTAGAAGTAGCAGTCAGCTTTTGGTTCCAGTGGCGAACAGGTGCCCACTTTTCGACCTCTGCCCTGTGACCAGGGATTGACAGCTCCCGGCTGAAGTGCCTACCGTCCTGGACTGGGGTCCTGTCCTCAAGATCTCCCCCTCCCGGGGGCCTGGACCTCTGGGATCCCGCTGACCTCGCGCCCCGGGCGGCCCCACCCGTTCCAGGCAGGGGAGGGAGGGCACAGATTGGCCCAGGAACTCGTCTGGCCGCTCCCGCCTTCCCGTCTACAGCCGGCGCTTCCGCTGAGCTCCAGTCTCCCCTCGCCGCTGCTTTGGCACCCGGGGAGTCCCGGACTCCGCCCTGCCAACCGTGGGGTCTGAATTGTCCCAACACTTGGGTAAGAGCCCCCGCGCGCACGCGTCACTCTTCCCTTTCTGGAAGGGCACATGTGTCCTTGGCTTCTCAGCTCCGTGGGTCGTCTCCCTGCACGACTCTCAGGTCCGGTCTCTGCTAGGGACTGGCCTCCACTCAGGCGATGGGTACTTAGATGCTGGCCTCGGTGAGGATGGGGGAGGGCCCCAGGCGGGCCACTAGGGACCTGAGGGCTCAAACTCCCTAGGGTGTGCACCTCGTGATGACTTACTTGGCATAGGGTGAGGTGAGAACAATTCCTGAGCAAAAGCCAAATCTGGGAAGCTGGGCCGGGCCCAGACCCTCAGCAGCTGGCCACGTGGGAGGTCCACGCATCAGGAGCTGGCAGAAACTAGAATCCGTGTCTCAGAACCTATCGGACAGGATGGTATTCAGGGCTGGCTAAACATTGCTTCCTAGATGAGGCTCCACCTTATCCTCACCTCCGTGAACGCTGCCTCTCCTCTCCCTGGGCTTCCCCTTTACAGGCTTTTCCTCCACAAAGCATGGGGTTTGGAGCTAGGGCCCCTGGCTCTGAACTGTTCTGAACTGTTACCTCCGGTTCCTCCTCTGCTGATGTCATTACTCTTTTCTTGGCCCCTCCCTTCATTGATGCCCCACCCCCATCTTTATCTCAAAGCTTCCTTTAATCTGCCAGGCTACACTGCAGGGCCCCAGAGGCTGGAGACCGCCAGAGGATGACAATATTCCTGCATGCATCCATTTGAGCAGATGCTTATTCAGGCATGTACTTCCATTCAGTGTCCCCTTGCATGTAAGATTCCTCCATTCCACCGTTGTTAGATGCTCACTGAACATCTACTATGTTCAAGGCTCTCACTGTGAAGGGGGGTGCGGTGTTCTGATGAATCTGTTCCATTTCCACTGCCAGCTTACTTGAGATAAAAAAAGAGAGGACACTAACATAAACCAACTAAAGAGAAAAAGCACTAGGTAGGGACGCTATCTTCCTCCCATGCACAATGCCCTGGGCTCGGGTTCCAGCACACAGGGAGATAACAGGGCTGTGAAGTGTGTGTGAACAGGTGCGTGCTTCCATGCAGACCACAGAGGCTTCCTGGAGATGGCTCAGCAGTTAAGAGAACTGGCCGCTCTCCAGAGGACCAGGGTTCAATTCCCAGCACCCACATGACTGCTCACAACCATCAGAGGATGGTTCCAGGGGATCTGACATCCTCCTCTGATTTCTAAGGGCACTAATGGTGCAAGTGGTGTACAGACGTACATGCTGGCAAAACACTTGTACGTATTAGAATTCAAAACAAAACAAAACAAAAAAACCTGGGGGAGGCCCAGCACCCTGGATGTTAAGGGGCCCTTTGGGTGGTCCTGATGCAGGCTGAAGTTTGGGTCCTTCTAGGACCTAGGGATCTGGATATGGGGCTGTGGTCTGGGTATTGAGGATGGGGCCCAGAGATGAGGGAGATGTGGTCCTGGCCCTTGGGACTAAAGTGAGTTGCAAGGGGAGGTGGATGCCCGTGGAAACATCTCTTAGTAACAGATAGGGCAGAACCTCGAGGGCTCCCAGGAACCAGTTCAGACAGGACATAGCTGGGTGAGTTGCAGGAGCCTCTGTAGAAAGATCTAGTCCTCTGTTGTGCACTCCTGGGATTCAGCCTCGCTGGAAGCCCTGTCTGATGTCTGAGCAAAGCCTCTCCCACTGTGTGCCTTGTGGCAGGATCAGCTGGATGGGGCTCTGGGCTTATGGTCAGGAGTGGTGATTCTGGACAACTTCCACACAGCATGTCTTTTCAAGCTTCATTTTCCATCTCTGGGCTTCATTCCGTTTGTCCAGGTCTAAGATGGAGGCGCTGGATTGAGGCTGGTGAGCCTGAGGTGGTCTCTGGAGAGAGGGGAGCCTGGGGGTGGAGGTAGTGAGCTCGGTAACTGTGCCTGTTACATAACGTGTGGACTCAGTGAGCTGAGCTGTCCAGGGAGGTCTCTCAACACCTGCTCTGACTTCCTTGCAAGGCTTCATCGCGTTGGGCATGTTCACCATGCACAGAGGAACCTCAATGCTAAACCCTGTTGCCTGTTCCCTGAGGCCCTTGGCAACAGGTCCCTGCTTTCCTGTAAGGTGACGCTCTCCATAGCCCAGGACTGCACCTGTCCTGTCCTGTCAGGCCCTCCACCACACCATTCCTCCCAGCCTGCCCAAGCCCATTCAGCCTCTAAGGCTGGCGTTAGTACCACCTCCTCCAGAAGCCACCTGGATTTCTCAGATCCTTAGTGCTTTGTGTGTGTGTGTGTGTGCGTGTGCGCATGCGCACACGCATGTGTGTAGGCCAGAGTTCTTTTCCTCAGAAAAGAACTCCTGCGTCTTCATCTTTAAAAAGGTTTTGATTGATTTCATTTATTATTATTATTGAGTATGTGTACATGTGTGATGTATGTATGGCAGGGGGACACATGTGCCACACATTTGTGGAGGTCAAAGGACAACTTTGTGTAGTCAGGTCCCTCCTTCCCCCTTTGTGTGGCTCAGGGGATCGGATTCAGGCTGTCGGACTGGCATTGTGGGGTAGTGTCTTTGTCAGTGCCCTACTGCTGTGAAGAGACACCATGGCAAAGGTGAATCTTATTAAAAAAAAAAAAAAAAAAAAGCAGGGTTGGGGATTTAGCTCAGTGGTGGAGCACTTGCCTAGCAAGGGCAAGGCCCTGGGTTTGGTCCTCAGCTAGGCGGGGGTGGGGGGTGGTGGGGGGTGGTGGGTGGGAGCATTTAACTGGGGGCTTGCTTACAGATTCTGAAGTTTAGTCTATTATCATCATGGTGGAGAGCGTGGAGGCACTGAGGCAGACATGGTGCCGGAGAAGTAGAGAGTTCTACATCCAGATCCACAGGTACAGGCAGCAGATCAATACTGCCCCTAGCTTAGGCTTTTGAAACCTCAAAATCCACCCCCAATGACACACTTCCTCCCACAGGCCACACCTACTCCAAGGCCACACCTCCTATTCCTTCTCAAACAGTGCCACTCCTTGGTGACCAAGCATTCAAATATACGAGCCTATGGGGGTCATTCTCATTCAAAGCCCCACAGGTGGCAAGCACCCTTTGCATGCTGAGCCATCTCGCGGTCTCACTTTATTGTTTGAGACAGGGTCTCTCAGTGAACCTGGAACTTACCCATTCTATTAGATAGGCTGGCCAGCAAGCCTCAGGGATCTTGTGTGTCTCTGCCTCCCTAGTGCGGGGATCACAGGTGCCCACCACTGCACCCAGCTTTTCACGTGGGTGCTAAGGAGCCAAACTCAGGTCTTCATGCTGGCAGTAACAAACACAAACTGAGTCATCTCCCCAGCCTCTACCCCTATTCAGAAAATATTTACTTTTAATTAGGTGTTGGTGTGTGTGTCTACATCCGGGTATGTGGACGTGAATACAGATGTCCGTTGAGCTCAGAGACATTGGATCTCCTAGAGCTGGAGTTGCAGATGGTTGTGAGCCACCTGACATGGGTATTAGAACCAAACTTGGCTCCTCTGGAAGAGGAGCAAGTGTACTTTATCACTGAGCCATTTCTCCGGTCCCCAACCTCCTTTTTATTTATTTATTTTTTTAATGACAATGTCTAACATGGTATGATAGATCAAGCTGGCCTGAAACTCACCATGCAGCCTAAGTGCTACATGCAAGCCATGGCCTTGAACTCATGGCCGTCCTCCTGCCTCCGCTTCCGAAGTATTGGGATAGCAGGCATGAATTAGCACATGTGGCGCCCATCTTGCTACCTTCACGCTATAACTTCACTTTCCCCTTTGCAGATACAGAGTGCTGATAGGCGACAAGAACTCACGAGGAAGGGTGTGCTAGCCCTTGAGTCCTAGAGCAGAGGCTTTGAGAGAGGAGCAGACTCGCTCAGAGTCCCGGGCGAGGTAGTGAACACAGGGCCTTTGGCAGAGGACATATTGTCAGCTGTGTGGTGGCTGACGTGGAAGCAGGGGGCAGAAGAGACTTTCCCCGTCTGCTCTGTACTGGCCATGGCACCTAGGGTGCATTCCTTCCCAGCCCCAAGGACCATCCTTGTGGGGTAGGGACAGGACCAGCAGGAACCCTGAATCACAGAGGGGTCTGGTGTTCTAGGGTTTGTCCTCAGCCACTTGTTCCCCTTTGACCTCCAAGACTTTTTTTTGTCCTGGTCAGTGTGAGTGTCAAGGCCTCTGGCTCAAACCTCTTGTGGAAGTGACACAGGAAAAGGGGAAATCCTGGAGGGCTTTCACCTGTTGGTGGCCGTGGGTGCCCGACTGCTGCGTATCTTGCACGGTGGACTTTGGCATGTGCCTCCTTTAGAAGAACCACCAGCTTATAAGGAAGTGGCTGTCAAAGGCTGGTGTTCTGTCTCCCAGTTCAGCCTGGGCCCAGGAGCCAGTGGGCAGCACTCTGGAAGGTGAAATCCTGGCAGGTGGGTCTGGTGTCTCTCTAGGAGGCTTTGGCAGCTCCCTGGCATCCTGCCATGCTCCAGCCTGCCCTCTTGCGGGTGAATGAAATCCCTGGCAAGAAAGCTGGAGCTCTGGGATCTCGGAGCCATTCTGTTAGCTAAGGGCAGGGAGTGGGGGGCTGGAGTTCGGCTGAGTGTAGAAGCATGGAGTCTGGTGGTACCAGTAGGTGGGCACCAGTCCCCATGTGGCTGTGGCCCAGCAGGCGGGTGCTAGGGAGCCTTCTGTGCTGGGGTTGGAGGGGTGCACAGAGGGCAGATTGAGGAGAGGCCAGGACATGGGGCGGAGATAGAGCAGCTGGCTCCGGAGGGCGGGAGCTTGGGAGGAGGAGCCCTGAGAAGCCGGCTGCTTTAGGAGCTGCTGGCCGCCCGTGGCTCAGGTGACCAGAGGCCCTCTAGGAGCGTGCAGACCCCCCAGAGCCTGGCCACCCAGCAGGCGGAGCAGCCATGATCCAGAATGTGGGAAACCACTTGCGAAGGGTATGGAGCGGTGGGTGAGGGTGGACTGGGAGACAAACGGGCCTCCCGATGTGGGGTCCAGAAAGCAGATGCTTCCCTTTCCCTAGGTCAGGACCTGCATCTTCAGTCTCACTGTCTGCTGTCTGTTTTATAGTCCTTTCTGGAAGGAGAAATCCCAGAACTCACGGACTTCTTAAGTTATAACTAGTAGTCTCCCCAAAGAGCCCCAGGGGCAGTAGGCCCCCTCAGGCTGGCAGTTTATGGCAGGGCGGAATGGAATCCTCTGTAGCAAGTTCTGGAATTCTGTTTGGTTGAGTGTGTGCCCTGTGCACATCCTGCTGCCCTGTGTGTGTGTGTGTGTGTGTGTGTCCGTGTGTGTGTCCGTCCTGTGCACGATTCTGCTGCCTTCTGAGCTCAAGGCTCTGTGTGTCCTGACTTCCCCAGCTCAGGACTCCAAGCCTATGGGCCTGCCAGAATTTACCGCGTGAGGGTATGTGTGCTCAGGCGAGAACAGGAGAGGAAGGACATGAGCATGTGAGGGGAAGGCCGTGTGGAAAACGTCCTATGGAGTGACCTCCGGAAGTTTTTTCCTGGAACCTCCTAACTGGGACTTTGGAGCAGAGATAGGTGCTGAGGTCCCAGGAACACCCAAGTACTCAGTGGCTCACTAGGGGCCTTTGGCCTGGGGCCTGAAGAAGGACTCAGGACAGCCTGGACAGCCTGTCCTGGGCACCGTAGCCGCCAACTGAGGACATTTCAGAAGAGGCCTTTAAAAAGGGGGCCCTGGGGCAAATACACGTTTCACCGGTCTCCTAACCAGCTGCCACTCAGCTCAGCATCACCAGTCCCAGGCAGCTTGCCCCTTAGTCTCCTACAGTCGCTTCCGCCTGCTCTCACGGTAGAGGGTGCTTCTGAAGCTGAAGTGACTGTGGCACCTGCCTGCCTGCTCAGACGTA
The DNA here is from genome assembly GCF_007827085.1 of Peromyscus californicus insignis. Taxonomy (NCBI): domain Eukaryota; kingdom Metazoa; phylum Chordata; class Mammalia; order Rodentia; family Cricetidae; genus Peromyscus; species Peromyscus californicus. The sequence continues at coordinate 44,868,887 of NW_026294573.1, forward strand.
CCTAGCAGGTTACCATCTTGGTGCCATGCTTGCCTCAGTCTCCCTCCAGGTCCCACCGTCCATCCCTCTGTGTTCATAGCAGCACCACACTGACTGGCTTCCGCTGCCTCAGTGGGCCACCTAGGCTCTCTCCAGCTGCTGGGCATTCTGTGCCTCCCTGTACCTCCCCTAGCCTGCTGTCTCTCTGGCAGTTTCCTTCTCGACCCTCAGATTCAGCTGGGATGCTGCCTCCTCTGGAAAGCCTCCCTAGATTTTTCCATGACACCGTGCACCCTTTGTGAGCCCTGCTCTCACTGGGATGGGAGCTTGGCTTGTAGCTCCATCTCCATACCCCAGAGAACAAGCTGTGCTTGGTGTGCCCAGGTCTAACCAGCGGCCAGGGGATACCTAGAGAATGAATATGGGCAGACAGTTTCTCAGCCAGGCCCCTTCAGGGTGGAATCTGAGCCACTGGGTCCCTTGCTTCTGTCCCCTGAGCCCAGGGTAGAGTGTCCTCATGCGCTCAGCACATGTTTACTTGCTCTGTTCAGTGAGGCAGGTCCGTTTTACCATCCCTGTGGTAGCTAATCCTTGCTGTCAGCTTGACTGGGTTCAGAACCTGGGTATGTCTCTGAGAGCGTTTCTATAGAGGTTTAAGTGAGGAGGGAAGACCCGCCCTGAACGTGGATGACACAGTCCAATGGGCTGGGACCCTGGACTAACTAAAAAGAGGAAAAGGAGAAAGCCTCAGGGTACCAGCACCATCTCTCTCTGCTTCCTGACTGCGGACACAGTGACCACCCGCCACCATCATGTCCTTGCCTGATAGACTGTGTTTCCTCAAACTGTGAGCCAAGATGAGCCCTTCTGTCCTCAAGCCGTTCTGTCAGGGGGTTGATTATAACAGGAAGAAAAGTAACTAATGCTCTCCACCCTGCTGCTCTCTCCCCGCACTTATCCCGGATGAAAAATAACTCAGGCTCAGAGAGGTCAACAGCCTGTCTAGGATCACAGAGGCAGGAAGTGGCAGACATTCCTTCCTTCCTTCCTTCCTTCCTTCCTTCCTTCCTTCCTTCCTTTCGTTCTTCCTTCCTTTCTTTCTTTTTTTCCGAGACAGGGTTTCTCAGTATAGTTTTGGTGCCTGTCCTGGATCTTGCTCTGTAGACCAGCCTGGCCTTGAACTCACAGAGATCTGCCTGGCTCTGCCTCCTGAGTGCCAGCCAGAGCTGGGATTTGAACTCAGTGGTCCTGGTTCCAGAGCTTTTCTGGACACGAGGCTTAGCATTCCTCCCCCAAGCCCTGACTTAAACTCAGCTAGCATCTAGCTGCTGGCTATGGAGCGGGGTGTTGAGTGTGGAAATTGGGCCACAGGGCCACAGGGATCTCACATTAGTTGAAAATGACATTGATCACCACCTTTGAACTTGTGCCTGGTTGGCAGACCTTAAATTTCTGTGGCCTCTTCTTAATTTCCTTTGCTGCTATGGAAAAAAAAGGAGAATTTGGGGACACTTTCTTTTTTCTTAGTACTGAACTGTTTTTATTTTTATAGCTGAGACAGGGTCTCATGTAACCCAGGCTGGCCTCAAATTTGATGAAGATTGTTGTCAAAGATGACCTTGAACTTCTGATCCTCAGTTGTAGCCTGGTCCAGGTCAGCTCCCAGTAGGGCTTAGGAACTGTTTTGACTCCACAACTGGTGATGGGTTATTTGGTCCTATTCTCCTGAGACTCCTTGCCCAGTTGCTGCTAATGGCAAGCTGATGGAGACCAGAGCCAGCAGTGGGCATCTGTGCTCTGCTCATAGGTCTGTGTGCTGCTGCAGACCTCCACAGGACCCACTGATTCCTGTGAAGCCCAGGACAGCGGCAGTAGCTTCTCCATCCTTCATCCTCCCCAGCCTCATTAGGGGTCCAGACCAGAATACGTTGAAGTTCGGGAAACAGCCCTCGGGTTGGATTCTTGTCTTTCTCCCCCCCCCTACTTCTTCTTTTGTGTTTTGTTCTATTTTGAGATAGGTTCACTATGTAGTCCAGGATGGCCTCCTATTCCTGATCCTCCTGCTTCAGCTTCCTGATTACAAGTGAGTGCCATCGTGCCAGGCTTGGATTAGAATCTCATTTTCAGGTCTGGGAAGTTGGCTCAGTGGGTAAAAACACTTGTTGTGCAAACAAGAGGATATGAGTTCGAATCCCGAGTTTGCATCTATGCAAACAGCTTGGCCCAGCTGTGCAAGCCCGTATTCGCAGCCTTGAAGGGTGGAAACAGGTTGATCCTGGGAACTGACGGAGATTCTAGCCTAGCTAAAGCAGTCAGCTTCTAGTTCAGCGAGAGACCCCGCCTCAAAGCAATAACGTGGAGAGGACAGGACACTTGACATCTTCTTCTGACCTCACGCCACATGTGCACGGGCATACGTATTTGCATATTCACATGTATGCACCACACACACAAAACACTCACATGCAAACATGCACACACACACAGAGGGGAAAAAAAATCTCATGTCCACCCTCTTACTCACTGTGTGACTTTGGGCCAGATGTTGGTCCCTGAGCCCCTGAGTGCTGGGTGATTCTAGGCATACCCCAGCCTTGGGTCTGAATGTTTGTGAGAAGTTGACATATAACTGATGGTGGTTCTCACTATGTGGCAGGAGAGGGGAGGCCTAGAGACAGAAAATGATAATGCCCATCATACAGCAGGAGCTCAAAATGGCTGAATGGATGGATGAGTGACCCCAGGGGTGGAAGGGGTTGTGGTGGTCCTAGAAGCTCTCTGGAGGAGGATTGAGGCCCAACAGCTTGTTCAGGAGCTTCATGTGAACCCCAGACTCAGGCACGGGCAGACACCCGAAGTGTTCTCAATCTGTCTAGATGATTTGTTTTTGTCCTTCAAAACACAGCTCAGGCGTCACTTCTTTGACTCCCTATCCCGTCTGCCCCCAGAGTTGACAATGCCCCCTTACAACGTCATACCCAGTTCGCTCATTCCCTACATGGGTATGGCAGGTGCCAGAGTACGCTGTGATGTGTGACGGCATGGACCCCAGCTGTTGAGCTGTTCGAGACTGTAAAGGCAGGCAAACCATGACAATGGACACCTGCTATAAATGCTGCAAATGACAGTGATAATGAGTGTCATGTCAGTATCACCCATGTCCGAGCATGCGTGAACTCAGTCCTTATAACTCCGAATGCTCTTGCGCCCTAAATTAAAGACGAAATGGAGACAGAGAGGTGAAGTCACCTTCCTGAGATCACACAACCATCAGGTGAACAGCTTTAAACTCAGGCTATCTAGAGAGCAAGGACTGTGAGGATGGGGGTGGGATCCTGAGTAGATGACACCTGAGCAGGGGGTCCTGGAAGCTGAGGAGATGGGTCTCAAGGAGGCCTGGGCTTTAAGGCAGGGGAATGGAGCTTTAGTGGTTCAGAGTGGCCTGAGCCTGGGAGGAGCAGCTGCCGGCTGGCTGAGGTCAGAGGGACTACAGTTGGCCTTGGAGTCCGGGCTGGAGTCTGGAGCATTGTGGATGTTGTCTGTGAGCTTTCTGGGGGTTCTCTGGTCTTTGGTTTAGTTTAGTTTTGAATTAGTTTATCTTTGAAACAGGGTCTCACTACGTAGTCCTGGCTGGCCTTGAGCTCACAGAGATCTGCCTGCCTCTGCCTCCCCAGTGTAGGGATTAAAGGTGTGCACCACCATCCCTGGTGCTTTTTGGCTTAGTATCTGATTTTCTTTGATTGACCAGCTCCAAATGGTCCCAGCTACCTTCCTATCCCTCCTGCTCCTCACAACAGGGAGTAGGGTTAGGACCAATCATGAACCCATGAGGCGCTAAAGGAGGTGCTTGGGCTTGGGACGTTGCGAGCCTAGGCCTTCTTCATCTTCAGTTTGACTGTGGAGGCACCTGGAACTCCAGTGTGTGACCTTGCTGTCATCCCTTGTGAAGCCTCCTCCGCTTCATCCTTGTGCACTGACAGGGTAGGCTGGGGGACGCAGGCTGTCTGAGCTGAGCCCACAGTATACATGTCAGGGTCTGGGGCTACTGGACCTCCACTCCTTACCTGTGCCTAGTGTGCTAGTACAGCTACGTTGTCCTCCTAGAGCCTGGGGAGAGCTGCCCACTACTTTGCTGGAGAGTGGAAGGGTCCAGAGACGCCAGTTCACCTTGCGTAGGCCACACTCCTCGTCTGGGAGCCCCATCCACGTCTGTAGGCATCGTGAGAGCCTCTGTCAGAACTTGAAGGAACTTGCATGTCACTGGCCCTGTTTCTCATCTGTCTGTGGGTTTCTGCCGTGGTTCAGTGGCGGGCCTGGTTGGTAAGGGGAGATGATCAAATGATGGTTTCCGCTGAGGCCCTGCTAGATGTCAGGTGTATTTAAATCCCTAACCGCTTTACCTGCTGGTTTGCAACTGGCTTTACAGATGAGAAAGTCAAGGCTTTACATCACTTTGAACTAGTTAGAGAATGAAACCATCTTGTCCAGGGGCTGGAGAGATGGCTCAGCGGTTAAGAGCACTTGTTGCTCTTCCAGAGGACCCAGGTTCTATTCCCAGCACCCACATGGTGGCTAAAAACCATCTGTAACTCCAGTTCCAGGGGATCCAGCGCCCTCTTCTGGCTCCATGAGAACCAGGCACAGCTGAGGTGCCCAGATATACATGCAGGCAAAGTACCATGCACGTAAAATAAAAACAAATGCATGAAAAATCAAAGTCTTGTCTGACCCCAGGCTGGGCAAGGCCCTGGGTGCTGTGGCGTCTCACCTTGTCCTAGGCTGACCTGGTTGAGCTGACAGCTTGGCATCTTTGCCTTAGGCCGGCTCTGTCCCGTGGCTCCAGGACAGATGGTGCAGCCAGTCCTCCGCCAGTCCCTTGGCCACAGGCCTGTGTGTGTCCTTGCCCTTCCAGGAGTAGCCTTCTTGCAGGTAGGACATGACATTAGAGTCATGGCAATGATGACAAGGACCAGAGTACTTTAGGGACATAGGAATGAGCCAGACCTATGTCTTCCAGTGCGCCTAGGCTGGTAGGACAACTGAGGTGGCCATAAACTGATAAAGGCAGCACAATATAGCTAGACTGTGGCAGAGGACGATTGAAGTGTCCCTTGTCACTCAAGAGGGGTCCAGGCAGGCTTCCTGGAGTAGGTGACTGTTAGCTCAGCCTATAAACTTCTCTATGGGGGCAAGCAGGGTTCAGCAGAGGCACCTGTATAGGGAGCCAGGAAAGAGACTGTCCCACAAGGAAAGACTTTCTGTCCCCCTTGGCTGTATGATATACATATATATCTTTTCAAGAGCTTCCTCAGTGGCCATAACCACCCTCAGTAGGTGATAGGAATGCTACTTGAGGCAGCTCAGCGGGCAGAGCCAGCTCCGGGACTGAGAAAAGCAGGATCTTGGCTCCATATTCATGCCTTAGACAAGTCCTGGGGACAACCCAGCTTCAACTTCCTTTCCAATGCTGGCGGGAAACCTGTCCCTGGTGGGATTTGAGTCAGTGACAGCATGTGTGCAGAACCCCAGTAGGAAGCCTGTAAGGGCTGCGGCACTGTAGGAACGGCTATGTGTTGGTATGCTGGCTTGCTCTCGGGGCATCTCTCTCTCCCCTTCCTCCTTCTCTGTTGGGGTATTTCAGACACTTTGGCCTTGAAATGTGTGGTTGAGGCTGTCCTTGAACTCCTGATCATCCTGTCTCTACCTCTCAAGAGCTGGGTCATTGGTGTGCATCTTTGCTGGGCTTCTCAGGATGTTTCTTACCTCTCTCCATGTGTACCTTCACTTCACGGTTTAGAAAATGCTATGTGAACCTTACCTTGACCCTTCAGAGGCCTAGGGAACCAGCCCCAAACCAGGGCTCCTTTGTTCCACCTGCTCACTGAGGGCCTGATTCTCACATCTCTCCACTCCTTGCCCTGTCTGTGACTTGAGAACAGGCTGTGATCCTCCCTGGGGTGTGGCCTGGCCTGGGTCAGAGGGCTGAAAGGGCCGTTGCCTATGGGCCTCCATAAGGCAACCCTGGTTTCCCAAAGCCAGGTGGGTCATCTCCTTCAGATCCCTTAGGAGGCCTGAAGAGACCAGATCAGCATCTTGTTCTTCCGCAGATTACAGTCCAGTGAGTGTGTGAGTGAGTGAGTGTGTGTGTGTGTGTGTGTGTGTGTGTGTGTGTGTGTGTGTGTGTAGACGAGCGATTCTGACTGGTTCTTTTCTTTGTGTGCATGTGTCTTGTGCACACATGTGTTCAAGACTCACTGGTGGAGGCCGGAGGAGGACATCAAGGGTCCTGCTCTATCCCTCTTATTCCCTTGAGACAGGCCTCTCATTGAACCCTGAGTTAGGCTGGCAGCTAAGAAGCCGTCACAAACTTCCTGTAACACACACACACACACACAGACACAGACACACCCACACACCCACACACCATCCCTTGGCTTCCAGGCTCACATGGCCATGGCCATGGCTGATGTTTTACGTAGGTAGTAGGGATTTAAACTCATGTCCTCATGACTGAACAGCAAGCGCTCTTATCCACGGAGCCCCCTCCCCAGCCCTCTGGCTGACTTCCTGCTAGCTCTCTCCCAGCCTCAGTGTCCTTACTGTAGCCGGGAATGTGGAGTCCCGCTGGTCCCCGTAACTGAACAGGTTCACGTTAGCTGACATCTCCATGGAGCAGACTCATTTTAAGAGAGCAAGTGGTGGGTCTGGTGAGATGGCTCCGTGGGTAAGGGGCGCGTGCTGCCAAGCTCTGTGACCTGAGTTCAATCCCTGAGATCCACACGCAGAAGAGGGAGAGTTGAGAACCGACTCTTACAAGTTGCTCTCTGACCTTCACACATGCATGCTGCACACCCCTCCCCCACCGCCACACACAAAGAACTAAATGAAATGTCATAAAAATTTTTTTCAAAAGGGAGCGCAAGTGGCGAGCCAAAGGTTTAATGACTGTGGGGCAAGGGGAGGAGGGGCCATCTTTAAAGGGAGCCAGATGTGGGGGGAAAGCCCAGGGTGCTCCCCAACCCCTGTCAGCCTCTCCCTAGGGCTCTGAGGCCCTCTGAGTCAGCCTAGTTCAGCCCTCCTCTTGCTTTGAAGATAAAAGCAAAGCTTCCAGGCAGCAGTGTTGAGGCGTGTCTCACTCGAGAGTGGATTTTGAGCCTGCTGCATTGGCCCTTTGCATGGGGAGTGGTGGTAGAAACATGGTAGGGAGATGTCTTTACCTGGAAAGATCCCCAAACCCAGGAGGGCCCCCCTGGTCATACCAGCTCTGACTGGAGGGTCTGCAGTGCCACGAACTGGTGACCTGCTCCCCAGGGGTCCTGCCACTCCTCTGCTGGCTTTCCTTTGCCCTTTACTGGCCAGTCACGGTGCGGAGAGGTTCTCTCTCCCATCCACGCTTCCTTTCCCTTATCTGTTCAATTTGGGTCACAGTTACTGAGTAGAGTTGAAGGTGAAGAGTTACTTGAGGGCTCAGCCCTGCACACAGTAGGCTCACACCAAACAGTAGATTTCTAAAAAGGACCTTTGAGCTTGTGCCTGAGTACTTCTTAGATACTAGGTGCCTATCCTGTGGGCAGCTCTCTGGCTCTGGGGCACCTCTCTGTCTGCTGTACCCCTTAGCAGATGAACAAGCTCCAGTATTCCCCAGACTCCATGTAAGCAAAGCCGGTCAGGTCCCAGGTCGCCTGCCTGCCAACTACTCCTCGAGCGTACCGGTTTCCACTTGACTGCCTCTCAACCTGTTTCTAAGTCACTCTGCCTGGACGCCTTCCCTGCATCTCTGTCCCCTCCTTTCCCATCCGCCCTCATTCTGCTCAGTATGTCTGAGAGCCCGTCTGGGGCTCCCCCTGCATCAGGCTGATGGCTCCCTGGGTCTTTTCATGTGTGTGTTCCTGTCTATATCCTCCCCCGGGGACGTGTCTGCTGTAGTTACCACGGCTGCAGTACAAACCACACTGAAACTCCGTGCCTTAGTAAACCCACCAGTGTGGGCTGCATTGTGATTTGTGGGTTGGAAGCTTGGACAAGGCTGGGCAGAGCTCCACAGAGCGGTTCCTCTGCTCCGTGGGGCCCAGGCGGAGGTTACTGGGTAGTGTCTAGCTGGTGGGTGAGCTCACTGGGGGTCTAGTAAAGCTTCACTAGCATCGTGGTGGGCATGGCTGCAGGGTTGGGCTTAGCTGGAATGTCTTTTGGAGCACCCACATGTGGATTCTTTGTTGTGACCATCTCAGGAGTCAGATTTCTTACCTGGCAGCGAGGTCCCCCATAGTAACAGTTGCAGGAGGCCTAGGCTTCCCATGACCTGGCCTTGAAGGCATTGGTTGAAATGTCACTGAAGGTGACTTAGACCCAGGGGAGACGATTAGACTCCACCTCCTCTTAAGTCCTCATACCCTTTAACCTACTGCAGGTGTAGGGTCCTGGGACTCTCAGATGCCCGTATGTGCTGGTTGTTGTTGTTGTTATTATTATTATTATTATTATTATTATTATTAGCTTGCTTGTTTTTGCAGGTATATCTCCCCTTTTCAACCGTGGGGTGCAAACCAGACTTTGATACATTCAGTGAGTGTTTAGCAATATCTGGAAAATTCTTTTTACATTTATTTATTTTTATTTTTTTATTTTGTGTGCACAGGTGTTTTGCCTGCATATATGTCTGTGTGAGGGTGTTGGATCCTGGAGTTACAGACAGTTGTGAGCTGTCCTGTGGGTGCTGGGAATCGAATCCAGGTCCCCTGCAAGAGCAGTCCTAACTCTTAACCGCTGAGCCATCTCTCCAGCCCCTATGGAAAATTCTTGATCCTTTTCTTGCTTATTTCTTGTCTGGGCTTCCCCGGCTCAGTCCCTATCACTTCTCCCTCACTTCATGCCCCACCCCTCCTTATCTCTGACTCTAAGCATGGACTCTCTCAGTCAGCAGTACTGCTGCTAGCTGGGCCTCTGAAATACACCCTGGGCCAACACTTTGGACAGGCCCTGCCCAGGTACTGTTCCTTTCTGCAGGCAGCGGAAGGAACCCTCCTCCTCATTCTGAGGGTCTCCCTCTCTCTCTTTCTCTCTCTCTCACATGCGCGCGCACACACACACACACACACACACACACATACACACACACACACACACACACACACACACACACACACACACACACACGCCCGCCCCGCCCGGAGAGATCTGAAAGGCAGGTCTCATCTCCTTCCACATGCAGACTCTAGCTCTTTGAGTCAAATCTGCACTCTGGGGATCTGGCCAGCCTCGGGCCACGTGGACCAGGCTGCCCTCCTGGCTTCTCACCCACCGCCCTCTGACGTCACAACTATCCTCTTAGGGCTTTGCACGCTCCCTTCTTTAGAAACCCCCTCCAGTCTTTCATAATTGCTCCTTCTCATTCATTCATGCGTTTAGCCAGATCTCAGCAGGAGCCCTCCCCCATTACTGCCTCAAACTGGAAAATGACATTCTCCCTTCATCACGTTCCCCTGTCTTTTCTTTTCTTTCTTTCTCTTTTCTTTTTGAGGCAGGGTTTCATGTAGCCTAGGCTGGCCTTTAGCTTTGTAGCTGGGACTGACCTTGAACCTCTGGTCCTCTTGCTCCCATCTTCCAAGTCCCGGGATAATATCATGACTGTTTTATGCAGTGCTGGGGATCAAACCCAGGGCTTCCCGAATACTAGGCAAGCACTCTACCCACTGAGCCACACCCCGGCTCTGTGTTTTCTTTTCTTCTTCTTCTTCTTCTTCTTCTTCTTCTTCTTCTTCTTCTTCTTCTTCTTCTTCTTCTTCTTCTTCTTCTTCTTTCTTCTTCTTTTTGGTTTTTTGAGACAGAGTTTCTTCGTGTAGTTTTGGTGCCTGTCCTGGATCTCGCTCTGTAGACCAGGCTGGCCTCGAACTCACAGAGATCCGCCTGGCTCTGCCTCCCAAGTGCTGGGATTAAAGGCGTGCTCCACCACCTGCCTGGCTCTTTCCTTCTTTTATGGTCTTGTCCCCTTTTTTGCTTGTCATGAGAGAACAGACTATTCTTTTCAGTGCTCTGTAGAAATGAACTGGAGTCCTTCCCTCCTCCCCAACATAATTTCTCTGTGTAGCCTCTGGCTGTCCTGGATCTCACTCTTGTAGACCAGGCTGGCCTCGACTCACAGAGATTTGCTTGTCTCTGTCTACTGAGTGCTGGGATTAAAGGCATGCACCACCACCACTCACCACGAATGGGTTTTTTTTTTTTTTTTTTTTTTTTTCTTTTTTTTGGTTTTTTTCGAGACAGGGTTTCTCTGTGTAGCTTTGCGCCTTTCCTGGAACTCACTTGGTAGCCCAGGCTGGCCTTGAACTCACAGAGATCCGCCTGGCTCTGCCTCCCGAGTGCTGGGATTAAAGGCGTGCGCCACCACCGCCCGGCTACGAATGGGAGTTTTAACAGAGATAAACAACATTGATCTGTAGAGTTGGTTTCTTTCGAACTGTCCACCTGGAATCTTCCAGGCCTGGTTTTTAGCCAGCCCTCAGAGGCTCAGCTAGAGGCCTGAGCCTAGACCACGCAGAGCCGGGTGCCATCTCTGTTCTCCCTCCAGCCTGTCCTATCTGGGGGCTAGCCTCACTCCTGGCTTCCTGCTCACAGGGCTGGACCTCAAGCAAAAGCCCAGCCTAGGGCTGCCTCCTCCACACTGAGTCTCTCCTTCCTCTCCTCTCCTCTCCCACCCTGCTGGGGCGGGAAGCCTCAGCCACCACAGGGCCATGCTTTGGTTAGCAGCAGGAGTTAACCACAGTTGAGTTTGTGGACAGATGAAATCATGAGGCTGTTTTCACATAAACAGCTATTAAGCTAGAGCCTGGTCTGCACGGAACCCACGTAGAACAAGGAAGGGGACGGTGCCAGAAGCGCTGAGATGCAGGCCGATGAAGCGAGCCTTTCCCAGGGTCCCTGCCTGCCTTTTTTGTCTGTCCGATCTTTCCGGCAGCTGCCGATGACCAGGCCCATCTTTGCTCCGGCCATTTGATGCAGTGCTGCGTGGAGAAGGAGCAAGGGGCTCCATGGGAAACGCCTCCAGGCTCGATCTCCATGCTGGGCGCTGGTGATGTTTTGGTCCTGTACAAGTGCAATACTGAAGACTGTTTGTTTGTGGCCCAGGAGGCTCTCCCAGTGCCTGACCCACCTTGTTCCCACCGACCCCCAGCTGCTTCCGAGTAACCACAGACTTTCATTTCAGGAGTCTGTTTCCTGCCTGAGGGTCTGGAGCCTTCCTAGAACTGGGTGGCGTGGCTTTCTGGCAGTCACCAAGTGTGGGATGCCTGTGAGGACCACAGACTCTGTCCTGTCCAGCCATGATTCTCATTTGAGATGAGGCCCCACTGTAGACAGGCTTGTGTTCAATTGGTAGTGCCTGGAGGAAAAGTCAATGTTACAGTCCCAGGTCCCAGCTGCCTTCGAAGCATTCTGGGCACAGGCCACCTGGCCATTCTCATCAGATGTCTTGCCCCTGTGACCTGTGGGCCTAGGCTTTTTTTTTTTTTTTTTGGTTTTTTTCGAGACAGGGTTTCTCTGTGTAGCTTTGCGCCTTTCCTGGAATTCGCTTTGGAGACCAGGCTGGCCTCGAACTCACAGAGATCCGCCTGGCTCTGCCTCCCGAGTGCTGGGATTAAAGGCGTGCGCCACCACCGCCCGGCCGGGCCTAGGCTTTTTAACGACACAGAGCGCTGCAGTTTGGGACCCTTCCCGTGGTTCTGGTCTAGGCACTTTGACTCCTTCCTGTGATACTAATATTTCCATTTTATAGATGTGAACAGTGAGGTTCAGAGTGGCTTAAGTTATGGCTCAGGGTTCTCCAAGAGGCAGGGTCACATCCAGAGTACCAAGGGTCGGCTGGGCTTTGCCACAGCCATCCTGCCAGTCACCCCCAAACCTGTATCTGTCTTTCTTCTGTTTCTACCCTTCTGCTTTCCTTCAGCAAGCTTTTCCTGTGGCTCAGGTTCCTCTCACACAGTGTGGGGAATCTGTGGGGCCAGGCCATGTCAAGATTGTTTTGTAGCCCACCCACTCCCCTGAGCTATGGACTGGGAGAAGCACCTGGGCTGTAGGGGTAAGGCCCTGCTGAGCTGTGCCATCTCTACTCCAGCTTCTGCTGGGGGGCTGCTGGCCCTGTTTGGCATCTCCTCCCTGCAGAGAGGCCTCTCCTGAGGCCTGCCCCACCCCCTGTGCTGAGTGACAGGATGTGTGTGTGCAGCCGGTAAATCACGACCCCTGCATCCACCACTCCGCAATGCTTCTTGGGAATGACTTCTTGAACACAGAGGAGAACTAAGTTGGGTTGAGCTAGAGAGGGCTGGACAAGGGGTGGGGGTGGAGAGCACAAAGGGGCAGGAGAGTTTGAGGAGGCCCGAGGGGTAGTGAAGGGGCCCCACTTGCTGGGGGAAGGCCTGGGCACCATCCCTTAGCAGGGTAGAGGCTGTAGGGCTGAGAGAGCAGTTGGAGGGGCCCAGCCAGGCTGCCAGCTTCCTGGGGCAGGAAGTCTTAGCTGCTGCCCAGAATCTGAAAAGCTGTGGGCAGCTCAGGCCCAGGAATGTGTGGTGTGGAGTGGGGATCAGGAGAGGCCTCTTTCCTGTCTCCCTCTCTCTCTCTCTCTTTCTCCCCCCCTTCCCTCCCTCCTCCTCCCTCTCCCCTTCCCTCTCTCTCTCCCTCTCCCTCTCCCTCTCTCTCTCCCTCTCCCTCTCCCTCTCTCTCTCTCTCCCTCCCTCTCCCTCTCTCTCTCTCTCCCTCCCTCTCCCTCTCTCTCTCTCTCCCTCTCTCTCTCTCTCTCTGTGTGCATGCGCTCTTCTAGCTGTTCTGTTGACCCCCCCAGCCTGTTTCTCTCCCCTTTGACATCTCTCCTCTCTTTCCCTCCTCCCAGTCTCTTTCCTTTTCTCTCTCTGATTGTTCGCCCCCTCTCTCTGTAACTGTTTTTTCTTTTTCTGCCTCTTTCCTCTTGTCCTCTTTTCCTCTCCAGAAGCAATTGTGATATCTGTGGCTGCTGTGCCCAGCTCCAGGGTAAATGAGGTGGCTAGCACGATGGCAGGGCCTGGGCCCATTGCCTGGCTTCCCGTTGCCATGGTAACCCAGAGGCAGGGACAATCTGCATTCCTGGCGGTGTGGTGGGGAGGGTGTGAAGGGTTCTGATGGGGGGAAGCCAGGTCTTCCCTTCACAATCCCCTGAATGGCCGCCTCAGTGCCAGAGCTCCCCACGGAGGGACTGCTGGATGTCAGTGAGGTTTTGGGCCAGGTGTGGTCAGAGTGGCCCCTTGAGGCACACAGTGAGATCAGTTTATGTTTAGGTCAGACTGCTTGTCAAAACAGTCTGGTCTCTTTCTAGGCCTTCTGGTGATGGCCGAGTGGGCAGTGGCCTGAGGCAGGAGGCCCACCGGAAGGTGTGGAGGAAGAGGGTGGGAGATGGAGGGACTGGATAGTAGACCGGTGTACAAAAGGGAGTGGGCCCTCTGTTTCTGGGGCAAGCTAGCTCAGCCAGACAGCCACAGGAGCGGGTGGGGTGGGTCTGTTTAGCTGGTGTGAGGTGTCCTCCCATTCCCCAGAGCTGCAGATGGACACAGTCGTTTCCAGCATTTTCCTCCCTGGTGGCGGACCAGTGGACAGTGTTTGAGAAAGTGTTTTGATCTGGGTCCTGACACCAACACTATCTCTGCAGAAGGACATGAGGGGACATGAGGAGGAGTCTCAGGAAACCCAGATGTAGGTGTGGGTGCTGGCCTGGCCTGCCTGTGCTAGTATCAGTGCCCGGACGCAGAAATGACTGTCCTGTCTGCTAGACTGGTGTTAGAACAGCAAAGCCGTCAAGCAGCCTTGGACTTGAAGCTGCACAAGTATGGACCCAAGTCCCAATTCTATCCTTATCAGCTGTGTGATCTTCTGTGCTTATGTGCAAGTTGCTTATTCTTCTTGAGCCTCTGTTTTCCCATCTGTCAAATGGGAATGGGACACCCAGCTATTAGGGCTGTGTGAAGATTGAAAAAGCAAATACAGCGGGGCATGGTGGATGGAAGTCTGTAACAGCAGCACGTAGGAAGCACTTGCTAGTTTAGGACCAGCCTGGGCTACATAGTAAGTTTGAGGCCAGCCTGGGCTACAGAATGAGACTCTCATCCCCGCAAAAAAAAAAAAAAAAAGTCCTTAAAGGAGGGTAATTGTTCTCCATCTCACCTGCACCTCACCATCTCACCCACCCCTTTCAGTTTGATGGACTGAGGAGTGTGCGTTCAGAGGGTGAAATCCTCGCTCACATCCCACAGGCTGTAAGTTCTGGTACACTGTAGACACAGTGCTGAAACAATTCAGAGGAGTTGGGGTGGGGATGCCGTCCGGGGAAAGCTGAATCCCGGTTACACGGCCCCCGCACCCCTGGATGTGACGGCCTTGCCCATGCTACTTCTTGCCTGGTCTGGCTCTCCTCTGAGCCCTGACTCTGGGGCAGCAGCCTGCTTAGACCTACTTACTGGGCAAGCTGATCCAGCTTGGTGACAGGCCTTTGCACGGATAGAGGTTAGGGCCACTGTGATGGCCAAGTCCTTTGGCCACATCTCCTCCTTTGCACCCCAGGTCAGCCCTGCTAAGTCCGTAGAGTTTCATTTTACAGACAAGCTGCTGGCTTTGCTCATTCATTTAAGACCTAGTACGGAGACCTCCCGTGCCTCTCTGATATCCCCACTGATACTTCCCAATAGGTGGAATTAATTTCTAAGCCCTTGTCTTAGTTAGGTTTGTCTTACTGTGAGGAGACACCATGACCACAGCCACTCTTAGAAGGAAAACGTTCAATTGAGGGGGTCCACTTACAGTTTCAGAGGTTCAGTCCATTATCATCATGGCAGGGAGCATGGCGGCGTGCAGGCAGGCAGGATGCTGGAGAAACAGCCATGTGTCTTTACGTCTTGGAGGCAACTGACTGTCACACTGAGTGAAGCTAGAGAAAAAGACCTCAAAGCCCGCCCCCACAGTGACACACGGATTAAAGGTGTGCCCTCCAGCCTCAAGGTCTGGATTAAAAAGGTGTATGTCCTCCAGCCTCCTCCAACAAACCCACACCTCCTCCACACCTCCTGTGTGTGAGTTTAAGGGGACCAAATACATTCAAACTACCACAGCGCTTCTCAGCTCAAGATGTTAGGACAAAGGCTTCGGGTAGACCAGTAGGAGGCATGGCCTCTAGTCTTGGCTCCTTGGGCAGGATGTGGTACCTCTCTGGGCTCCAGTACATGTTGTCAGTGAAAGCTCTCCAGTATTTTCCATGGGTCAGACAATGTGTGTGGGGGATTGCATTCAGACTATAGCCCTGTACTTGATCTGGTCCCCTGCCAGCTGCTTGGTGGGCCTGGGCAGTTCTGGTGACTAGCTGTTGGCTGGCATCAGATTGCAGATGAGGTTATTTTTATCCTTGGGGTGGAGGGAGGCAGATGATGTTCTGCTGTGTTCTAGAATAGTCTGCATTCTTCCCGCTTGTGGTTGGCATTAATTGGAATTGGGGACCCACTGAACGAATTCTTGCATTTGCCTCACAGCAAGCCAGAGACTTGCTCCCTAGGCCCTATGGGTAGCAGGAGTCGAGAGAGGATTCCTGCTCTGTGTGTCTTTTTTCTTTACTACTCCCACAGTTAAATAATAGTGTCACCGTGGAGAGCAGTGTTGAGGGGAGGTGTGTGTGTCTTGGAGATCTTGGCAGGCGGTTCTTCCTGTAGGGAAGCCTTTCATGGCTGGAAAGTCTTGACAGTTTGGCCAAGGACCATTGGAAAGACGAGAAAAGTGGACCCACAGAGCTAATGATCGCTGTCCCTCACGCTCTCACCACGTGCCAGGTGTCATGATAGCATGGTCCACCCTCTGCTCCCCCAGCTGTGTGTGTGAGAGCGTGTGTGTACATGGACTCCTGTGTGTCTCTGTGCAGGCGGATAGGGGCCAGAGGTCCATGCTGTGTGTCTTCCTCATGCTGTTCTCTACCATATTTGTTGAGATAGGATCTCTAACTGAGCTTGAAGCTTGTATACCTGTATTTTTTGAGGACCTGTTTTGATTTCTTTGAAATTTTTCTCAAAAAAAAAAAAAAGTGTTGGGACTAGACGAGGAGTAGGAGGACTCAGACATTAGGTGTTTCTGTTTCACTAATAATAAAACAT
The DNA here is from genome assembly GCF_007827085.1 of Peromyscus californicus insignis. Taxonomy (NCBI): domain Eukaryota; kingdom Metazoa; phylum Chordata; class Mammalia; order Rodentia; family Cricetidae; genus Peromyscus; species Peromyscus californicus. Next base: position 44,885,011 of record NW_026294573.1, read on the forward strand.
TATTGTAAATTATGTGTACATGTATACACATGTAGGTTTGTGCAAGTGTGGCTGCTCGTGGAGGTCAGAAGAGGGCGTCAGATTCTCTGGGGCTGGAGTTAATAGGCATTCCTGAGCCTTCTGAAGTGGGTGCTGGGAACCAAACTCTTGCAGAAGAACATCACCCCCTCGTCACCACCCATCAGTGTCTCCAGACCCTCTCTCTGCTCAACTTTCTTTGCTGAGGAAATGGCCTTCCACGGGTGCTCAGCACTTCTACACGCCTGCCAGGACTCTAAGGGGTCCTGTCTCCATAGCTGGCAGGTGCTTATTTCCCATGATTTTGTTGTTATTTTTGAGACAGCATCTGTCTTAGTGACTTTTCTGTTACCGTGACTAAAACACCATGACCAAGGCATCTAATAAGAGAAAACATTTAACTGAGGGGTCTGCTAACAGTTTCGGAGGGTGAGTCCCTGACCAGCAGCAGGGAGGCATGGCCCTGGAGAAGTAGCTGAGAGCTTAGATCCCTATGTGCAAGTAGGTGGCAGAGAAGAGAATGGTGTGGGGGGAGGTGAGGGGAGCTTTTGAAACCTCAGAGCCCACCCCCAGTGACACACCTCCTCCCAACAAGGCTACACCTCCTAGTTCTTCCCAGAAGTTCCACCAACAGTGTGTGTGTGTGTGTGTGTGTGTGTGTGTGTGTGTGTGTGTGTGTGTGTGACGGGGGTGGGGAGGTGGGGTGGGATGCCGACATAAGGCAGGCATTCAAATACATGAGTTTACCGGGCCATGCTCATTCAGACCACCTCAGTGTCTCTGGGTGTCCCAGGCTGGTCTCTAACATGCCATCCTGCTGAACAGCCCGTACCGCTGGGCTGGGATCACAGGCGTGCCCCCCACGCTCAGCTCCTCCCTGGGATTTTGAGTTTAGCTGTTCTAGTGGGCCCACTAGCCTGAGGCATTTGGCAGATGTGGAAACGGAGGTGAGGATGACGGGGCAGGTCTCATGGGGTTGATGTGCCATTCATATTCAGCTCCAGGAGGCCCAGAAGCAGGGCTGCAGACACCAGCTGAGGCTGGGAGAAAGGCAATGCCTGCCCTTAGCTTAGCCTTTCCTTTCCTTTCCTTTCCTTTCCTTTCCTTTCCTTTCCTTTCCTTTCCTTTCCTTTCCTTTCCTTTCCTTTCCCTTTCCCTTTCCCTTTCCCTTTTTCCCTTTTTTCCCTTTTTCCCTTTCCCTTTCCCTTTCCTTTCCTCTTTCCTTTTTATATAGAGTTCAGGCCTTTTCTCCCCTCACCAACCTGGCGAGCTCAGTGAGCGCGCAGAAGTCCGGCGAGCCCGCTGCCTGTATTTTTAGCAGCCTGATCCCAGGGCCCTGGGCTCTGTCTCGTCCTCTGTCACAGACTGGCTGTGTGACTTGGGGTCATTTTCTTGACTTCTCTGAGTCTCTCTGCCCTCCTTACCTTTAGGGCCTGCAGAAATGCTGTGGAGAGCTACCCATGATCCTTGGCTAGTGGGCCTGGGATGACTACCACTACCACTGGCAGCTGCTCGGAAGCTGTGTGCGAGGGGACATGCTTTGTTGTCAGTAGACATAGATGCTTTCCAAGGTAGATAATGAGAATGGACACGCCTACTGTGGGCCCCGATACTTCAGCTGACACAGAGGAGATGTTTAACCTGAATGAAAAAAAGAAATAAAAAGGAAAGGAAAGGGCGAGGCTACTCCTAGGTATGGTGGAGGAGAAAGTTTATTACAGATGTGTGGGAGAGCATAGCCAGAGGCAGGGATGTCTGGAAGAGCCCAGAGTGGACATGACCAGGCTGAGCTGGGCCATGTGTGTGTGGGGGGGGGGGGGCGGGGGAATGGGAGAGAGGGGAGAGAGGAACCAGATGCAGCAGCCAGGAGGTCAAAGGTCCAAAAGCAGAGGGAGGTGCAAATAACCAAAATGTCTGGGTTACAGGGAAGAGCCTCTGGGGGAAGGGCAGCCCAGGCCTTGGGAGTTCAGGGTAGAGATCGGGGTATGCCAGCCATACCTGTATCAGGCAGGGACTGAGGGGTTCTGGGAGAACCTGGCAGCCAGGTCCAGCTTTGATATATTAAATGGGCACCTCGGCGTTGGTCCTGGTTTTGAAACCAAAAAGTACTGGTTCGTTTCTCTACTCTTCCAACTCCCCAAACTTGAAAAGTATGGTGCCAGCACACTGTTGCTAGAGGTAACACCCAGATGCTTGCTTGGGTCCTGGGTGAGGGTGAAACTGTGGCCTGGTGCTGTGGACCCCAGGAAGCCCGAGGAACAGTCCACGGGGCTCCTTCCTTCCAACCCCTCTTTCACCGGAGTTTGGAAAAATATAACTCCCCATTTTTGCTGGTCTGCTGGGAACCTCCTTTCGGCAACTTCTCCTTTACCTCTTAACTTGATTTGTTTACATTCTTGTTCTCATTGTGTGTCTTGTGGAGTGTGTGTGTGTGTGTGTGTGCGCGCGCGCGCGCGTGTGTGTGTGTGTGTGTGTGTGTGTGTGTGTGTGATCCTTTTGGGAAAGATGGTGGCAGTAGGGTGAACAGAGCTTTGGAATGTTGACAGATGTCCTTGGCTTGCTGACGGGTCCAGTGGCTGGGAGGTTGTCCTGGCTGCACCCGGCTCCCTGAGAGCCTGGGGCCGTGGCCTCCTTCGTGAGGACAACATCCAGTTTAGGCAACACCATTCCAGGGCTCAGTGCAGCCAGCTTCAGACAATGAGGCCTTTCATGGGGCCTGGCCGGTGGCTCCCAGGGTGGGCCGAAGGGTCCTCTTCCCACCTCCTTGTGGGATGCCCTTCCAGCCTTTCACATGGCCTTGTGAGAGACAGGATGATGGGGGTGGGTGGGTGGAGGGGGGGAACTCTAACTGCAGTCTGTGTCTGGGATTGAAGCCCTGCCCTGTGCTCCAGTGGTCCATAGATTGCTGGTGTTTCATATTCTCCTAGCATCCTTCCCAGAAGGATGATAATCAGCCCCCCTCTCCTCCCAGTTGCCCTGTGGCCCTGCCGGGTTCATGGTAGAAAGAGCAGCTTCTTCCGGGTTAGTTTCAGAAGTCTGACTCAGTTTCATAGTGTTAGAAGTAAGTGCTCAACCAATGTTCTCCATGGATGGACCTGTGCCGGGAGAGTTACATGTTTGGTCTCCTTTAGGGTCGTCCCTGAGATAACCCTTGGAGGCAGGGATTACGATCCTATTTCTTTTCTTTTCTTTGCTTTTTGTTTTTACTTTTTTGAGACAGGGTCTTTCTGTGTAGCTTGGCTGTCCTGGAACTCTGTGTAGACCAGGCTGGCCTAGAATTCACAGAGATCTGCCTGCCTCTGACCTTATGTCTGTGGGCAAGGACACAGGCCTATAAAGAGGTTAAACAGCTTGCCTGAGATTGTATAGGTTCATTATATAACCGCACTTGGACCCAAGCCAGGGGACCCCAACACTTGTTTCGTGAGTTACTTCAGATGCCCCCCAGCCTGTGTCTTCCTCCAGGGTGCTCATCTCTCTTGCCCTAGGACTGCTGCTCTAGAATGGGCCCATAGATTCTGTGCTGCCTGTCCTCACTAACCGCTGTAGGCCATTCCCTCCTCCAGGGTATTCAGGATTGAAAGGAACACCATTGCCCCCCCACCCATCCCTCTCTTTAGGTCTCCGCCCTGCACGGGTGCCCAGCATTCTCCCACCTGCTCCCCTTTGCTGAAGCACTGCTGTTCCTGCTTCTCTCCTGCATCATACCTCAGACCTGCACTGCTGTTCCCACTTCTCTCCTGCATCCCCATCCTACCTCAGACCTTCCTTCATCTTTTAGGTCTCAGCTTGAGGTCCACTGCCTTCCTCCCGTCCACGGGTGGGGGTGGAGGGGCGGTTATTTGGCACCCGCTCCGTGCCTGGCCCGGGTTCCTCTCCTTCTCCTGACGGGGTAGCAACACTGCTTGGTCAGTGCTGTGATGGAGACGGTAGGAGAAAGGGGAGGGGAAGAGGCAGGGGCAGATGTAGAGTCTGACAGAACAGAGCTGGAGGGAGAAGGTGTTCTGAGGAGCCCTTGTCATTCGGAGCTGGGAGAGCAGCTGCTGGACTTAGTGACAGGCCTTACAGCAGCTAGCTGGCTCTCCATCCCGACAGCAGTGGAGAGCCATACGACAGTCTTGAGTAAGGGACATGCCTGGTGGGACTACTCTTTAGGAAGGGCAGAGTGCCACCAGGAGACCTGTGGTGGGGGCAGCATCACGGAGACCTGACTAGATCTCCCTGGGAGACAAGGCAGAGCAAGTAGTCGTGGTTGTGGGTTTTGTTTTAGTGGAGTCTGGGAGTGGCCAGTAGAGTGTGGGGGCCTGAGGCCGGGCTGTGAAAACACGCACAGTTAGAAATACAGGGGCCAGAGTGGGCAGGCAGTGGGCTGGGCCGGGCATTTAAGGAGTTGGGATCACCAGGACTTGGCTGCTTGGACCGTGGAGGAAATGGAGGGGAAGCTGTTGTCAGGTTGCCTAGCAGCAGCCTGGCTCACGAGGGCTTCCATTGGCTCCCCATCTAGGTGGCCCTGGGCAGCCTTTCCCTTCCTGTCTCATCTCTCACTGTAGAGGGTTTGGGCCAAGAGGTTTATTCTGCTCTGACCCGGTAGGTCTGTGATGTGACGCTGGCCAGGAGGAGGGAACCCAAGCCCATGGCATGGTCAGCTGGGGCCTAGGTCAGGACTCGAATCTGGCCAGGTTTGGGGTGGCCTGGGGCCAGTGCCTGGCATTGCTGCAGTCTGGGAAGGCCTGGCTCTGACCTCCACATGCCCGCCCTCCCCGTCAGCTGTCTTGGCCCTGCCTGGCTCTGACTTCACCCCGGGCTTCTGCTCTCCTGGGAGGAGTGGCCATGCTCTAGAGTCCCCATTGGCTGAAGCCTCCCTGCTGCACACATCCCTGCCTCCTGCTGGCTGCCTTCCCAGCTTGGTTGCTGGGATTGAGCTTGGGGGTGCCGGGGGTGGGGGGGATGGGGGGGTGGAGTAGAGTTTGAGACACTTAGGCGTTAGCAATTGGAGGCCCTGATCTTGCTGCCTGGGCATCTAGAAGGTTCTCTGAGCTCCTCACCATGAGAATGGTGTGGGAAGACGGAGCCTCCCTGCTGCCTCCCTGCCGCCTCCCTTTGCTATCACACCCAGAACGCTAAACCACCTGTATCCACATCTATGTAGACCCCCAGGGCACAGCCAGGCTGGAGCCGCCTTTGGCAGTGGTTTCCATGGTGATGGACCCTGCTGCTTGAGTGTAGCAGCCTTTAGGCAGCCTTTGAGAGCCTGGAAGATGGGCCGCTGTCGTCTGTGGACCCCCACCCAGGCCAAGCATTCCTAGGTCTGCTGCTCTCCTCTCCTCTTGGGGCCTAGCCCTGTGCCTTGTACCCAGGAACTCTTGGAAAACGCTGCATCTCTGGGAGGCACAGCAGTCCTGGGTCGGACAGGCCTGGTTCATCTCTTCGTGGGATTTGAACGCGTTACCTTGGTAAAATTTGAGTTTGTCGGGTTAGCGGCAGGACCCTTAGGAGAGAGACTGTGGCCCCAGAGCCAGCTGCGTCCTCATCCCATAGCTGACGTAGGCTCACATCTGTCACTGTCATGTCTGACATTTTGTGTTGCTGTTTCCAAGGCCCAGGGCCTTAGCCTCCTCTTGTCCTAGGAGACCCTGGGGACAGTGTGTATAGCCCAAAGGAGCTCAGGTCACAGTCAGAACCCTAGGACTGACTGCAGCTGGGCTTTGCCCTTGCCTCCAGCCTCAGTTTCCCTGTCCGTGACAGTTGTTAACAGAGCACCCGCCTCACAAGTCTGTGGTTGGAATAAAGTTGGATTACCCCATGTGGACCCCCCGAGAGAGCATGCAGCACTTAAGTGCTGGGTCAACAAGCTGTGACTGTGACCACTGCTGCACGGCCCCCACTGGCCATGAGAACTGGACTCAGTGTTTGCCGCCACCTCCACCAATTCATTCTCATAAGTGAAGGTGTGCCCAGCTCCTGAGCATGCTTCTGACTAGGGGGACAGAGAAACTGAGATGGGACAGCAGGTCTCCTCTCAGAGGGGCTACCAGGCATGTCCCCCCTTCTGCCTGGAGAGCGGGAAAGGGTACTCCAAGCTTGAAGCCCCATTTCTCACGTGTGGGGTGCAGAACTTTCTCGTTGGTGCTTCGTCTGGGTCAGGTGACTGGCAGTGATTACCCAGAACTCCACAGTCAGTAGATGTGAGTGCAGAAGAAGCAGCACTGACTGAGGTGCCTCTTCTGAGGCCCTCAGGAAGGGGAGAGCCTGAGAAAGGGGTCTGTGGGCCTGTGGGGATGTGGAGCCACGCTTGCCACACTGTGTGGGGAGCAATTCCCAGGCTTCACTGACCCGGGCCTCCCTGCACGGGAGGTGGATGAGCCTTCCTTATATCCCTTCTCCTTCCAGTCCCTGCCCCCAACCCCAGGTCTCACTTTTTTTTTTTTTTTTTTTTTGGTCATATAACTGTTAATTGTTTATTGAGAGAAACTGCGCCTTAGCCCTCACATTCGCGTTCCATCGTTCAGGAACACAGGTCAGTGATGACTGTCTGTGGAGCTCAATCCAAAGAGTTCTTTGCCCTTCTGAAATCGCTTCACCCTTTGATACCAGCCTTCCTTATCTCTTCAAAAATCTCTCATGGAATCGTAATTCCTTTAGAAATCTGTACCTGCCTTCTTTCTTGGTTTGGCTGCACCCAACTTAGAGGAAGCTGCACCTCCCAGGGCCACAATGAATGTGCTGACAGTAGGAACCCGCAGGCGCAGAACACCATGCATTTGAGGGTTCGGCAATGCCCTGGGAGTCAGGGCAGTGAACGTCCACTGCACCCATTTCCTCCCTGCCCTGGGAGTCAGGGTAGTGAACGTCCACTGCACCAATTATTTCCTTCCTGCCCTGGGAGTCAGGGTAGTGAACGTCCACTGCACCAATTATTTCCTTCCTGCCCTGGGAGTCAGGGTAGTGAACGCCCACTGCACCCATTCCCTTCCTGCACTGGGAGTCAGGGTAGTGAACGCCCACTGCACCCATTTCCTCCCTGCCCTGGGAGTCAGGGTAGTGAACGTCCACTGCACCCATTTCCTCCCTGCCCTGGGAGTCAGGGTAGTGAACGCCCACTGCACCCATTTCCTTCCTGCCCTGGGAGTCAGGGTAGTGAACGCCCACTGCACCTATTTCCTCCCTGCCCTGGGAGTCAGGGCAGTGAACGCCCACTGCACCCATTTCCTTCCTGCCCTGGGAGTCAGAGTAGTGAACGTCCACTGCACCCATTTCCTTCCTGCCCTGGGAGTCAGGGCAGTGAACGTCCACTGCACCAATTATTTCCTTCCTGCCCTGGGAGTCAGGGTAGTGAATGCCCACTGCACCAATTATTTCCTTCCTGCTTCTCAGAGAAACGGAGACCTGGGTCCCACTTTTCACAGTGTGGTCTTCATCGGGTCTTCCTATTTCCCGTGCAGCCTGGCCATCTGCTTGCTTGGAGTGTTTGTTCCATTTGTTTTCCAATTTACCACTTTAAACTTTTTTGTTTTTATTTATTTTTTTTAAGATTTATTTATTGCTGGGCGGTGGTGGCGCACGCCTTTAATCCCAGCACTCGGGAGGCAGAGCCAGGCGGATCTCTGTGAGTTCGAGGCCAGCCTGGGCTACCAAGTGAGTTCCAGGAAAGGCGCAAAGCTACACAGAGAAACCCTGTCTCGAAAAACCAAAAAAAAAAAAAAAAGATTTATTTATTTATTATATTATATTTATTATAATATTATTTATTATACAGTGCTCTGCCTGCATGTGTCCCTGCACACCAGAAGAGGGCACCAGATCTCATTACAGATGGTTGTGAGCCACCATGTGGGTGCTGGGAATCGAACTCAGGACCTCTGGAAGAGCAGGCAGTGCTCTCAACCCCTGAGCCATCTCTCCAGCCCTCATTTTTATTTTTTTGAGCAGTGTTTCACTGTGGAGCCCTGGCTGGCATGGGACTCTCTATGTAGCTCTGGCTGGCCTTGACCCATGGAGATGTAGCTGCCTCTGCCTCCCAAGTACTGGGACTAAAGGTGTATACTACCATACCTGCAGTTAAACATTGTAAAATGTACAGTTCAGTGGGATTAACTGCATTTATATTGGGACCCTTCACCACTATCTTCAGAACTTTTCGTCTTTTTGAGCCAGAGCCCACCCCCTGCACGCCCCATCAAGCAGTAGCGCAGTCCCTTGTCACCCACTGTACTACAAATACGATCCAAGGATGTCATCCTATGCGTGACTTCTAGTGTTTGCCCTTTGGGGGCTGCTATGTCTCAGTATAATGTCAACCCCTTTCATTTATTTTTGAGACTGTGTCAGAATTTCCTTCCTTTTTAGTGCTGAGACACAGACATGGGACTCCATATATATACTGCTACATTTAAAACATTGTTTATTTATTTGTATTGTCTGTGTGAGTGTGTGTGTGAGTGTGTGTGGAAGTGTGTGTGTGTGTGTGTGTGTGTGTGTGTGTGTGTGTACACGCACACAGGCCAAAAGAAGGCATCCAGGGCCTTCGTTCGTCACTTTCCACCTGTTCCTTTGAGGCAGAATTTCTCTCTGAACCTGGAGCTCAAATTTTCTTGGCTAGGCTGGAAGCCAGCAAGCCCCGGTGTTCCTCAGATCTATTGACTTCGGAGCTCTGGGTAGTCATTGTCAGTAACTAGTCATTGACACAGCTGAAGAGCCAACAGAGAAAGTTCTGGAACCCACACGTGAGAGGTGGGGCTTCAGGCTTGGTGTACCCTTTACTGTTCTCAGGCAGGATGGTCCCTTTCCCTCTCAGGAGTGCCACACTTGTTTTCCTCCTGGCTCTGCCCACCTTGGGGCTGGGTTCCAGGAGTTTGTAAGATGCTCAGTGTTTTGGTTACTTTTGCTGTGAAGAGACACCATGACCAAGGCAACTTACAGAAGAGTTTATTGGGGGCTTACAGTTTCAGAGGGCGACTCCATGACCATCCTGGCAGGGAGCCCGGCAGCAGACAGGCATGCATGGCACTGGAGCAGTAGCTGAGACACAGTCATGATGCAGAGAGCTAACTGGAAATGGCTTTTGAAACCTCAAAGCCTGTCCCAGTGACACACCTCCTCCAACAAGGCCACACCTCCTGATCCTTCCTAAACAGTTCCATTGACTGGGGACCAAGCATTCAAATATATGAGCCTACAGGGATGGGAGGGCATTCTCATTTAAACCACCACACTCCATTCGCTATGTGGGTGTTGGGATCTGAACTCTGGTCCTCAGGACTTTGCAAGTGTTTTTAACTGCTGAGCTATCTCTCTGCACCCCACCACCACCACCTTTTTTAGGAGGGGAAGTCTTTCAAGTGAGAAAGTCAAGAATGAAACATGGTGGCGGGCCTATAATTCCAGTCTTCTAGAGGCTGAAGAAGAACAAGAGCTCAAAGCCAACCTGGGCTACACAGAGAGACACTGTTAAAAAAAAGAATAAGCCAATCTAAAGGAAAACTCTAAAAGTTGCCCACTATTTGTAACAAGGAAGTAGACACTCTTCTAAGAGGGAGCTGCCACAGGTGGCATTCTCCTGAACTCTGAGAACATGGGCTGGAGGATCGTGGGTCATGGTGGTCATTCTTGGTTAGTCTGGTCCAAACTGCTTCTCCTCCTCCATAGCTGAGGTGTCAGGGTTAGCAGGGCAGAGACACACAGAATGCTGACCACGGTGTCCTCACCTGTCCCCAGGGCTTTGCCTCTATGTTCTCTGCTCGCACATCCCGGAAGTCAGTCTCACACTCAGAGCACGGAGACGCCTCCGCCATGGCAGAGGAGGAGGAGTACCGGAACGCCACGGAGGTGCAGATGAGCCAGCTGGTGCTGCCCTGCCACACTAACCACCGTGGGGAACTGAGCATTGGACAGTTGCTCAAATGGATCGACACCACAGCCTGCCTGTCAGGTGAGGCTCTGCTCCAGGCTCTCATCACATCCCCACTACTTGCCCTGTCGAACCTGGGCAGGGGCCCCAATTTTTGAAGATGGTCTCCTTCTCTCTCATGATCACCACACTTGTTCCCCCTCTGGCCTTAGCTCCTGCTCGCCCCTTGCCTCAAATCCTCTGTTGATCTCCTAGTTGTCTGAGCAGCCTGTCCCTCTCCCTTGGTCCCCTTGTTGGTACCACGCAGATGTCCCTGCCTGCTGCTACTGTAGCCTACCCATAGCTGTTTCCCGTTGGCTGGTAAAGACCAGACAGAGGCTGCACCCACACAATCCTCTCCATGTTGGCTTTTGTTACATTCATTTCTCCAGCCTCCAGGTCTAACACAGTGACTTGGCTATACCAGCAGGATGTGAGAGGTCCTAGCCAGCTGTGGGGTCAGGGAAAGGGCTCCAGAGGGGACCAAGGGCTGAGGCAAGAAGTGGGAAAAGAAAGGTGGGCCCTCCTGGTGGAGAAGCCTCTGGAAGAGGGGTATGTGGTCAGAGGCCTGGACATGGACAGGCTGCTAACATTTGGCTTTTCTTCTCCCGAGCCAGCGGAGAGGCATGCTGGCTGCCCCTGTGTCACGGCGTCCATGGATGACATCTACTTTGACCACACCATTAGGTAAGCGACCCTCTGACTCCACTACCCTCTTGGTCTCCCCACCTCCAGCCCAGGGCCTGCATCCCAACCTCCCCACCTACCAGGTTGTGTGGTACTTGGAGCTGACTCAGTTGACTGATGACTTTGGAAGGTGGAACCGTGGTGTCTTGGGGATGGAACATCTTTCTGCAAGCGTGTGGGATAGCAGGGGGTTAGGAGTGGCCTGTTGCTCTGTGCCATCAGGTGGGCTTTCTCGCCAGGGTGGGGCCAGGGGGGTTGTCTCAGGTTTGCAGCTGGAAAGACTCCTCTGGTGGGGTATGGAGGCCAGGCTGTGGAATACGCAGAGCCAACAGCTCGGGGGTCTGAAGTGTGTCATGTGGTGGTGCTATGTGACTTTGGTTGGGTAGGTTAGATTCTCTCTCTGGTCTTTGTTTTCCTTACCTGTAAAATGGAAGGACTGGAATTTGTCCGGGAAACACCTCTTTTAGCTCAGACATTTCTTCACAGGTCCCTGGTCACTGGACTATAGGGAGCCAGCCCCCTGACAAGGCACCGGGGCCCAGCCTGTGCTAGAAGAGTGAGCCTTGGTTCACACCCGTTCTTCACAGCTCTTACTCAGGGACACTTTTTCCTTTTCAGTGACTGTATGGGTTAGACAGCTGGTCATTCCCTCCAGGCTTTGCCACTGGTCTGCATCCTCCTGGGACACAAGGAGGCTGTGGAGCCCTTGGCCCAGGCCCAGGACAGGTCTCACAGAGAGCTCTTGCTCCTGGGCTACTCCTAGAGATCCTGTCTGTCCACAGGATATCAGGCGCTTCTTCAGGGCTTGCCTGGCACCCTGTGTGGACGGATAAGGAGGATGTTTGGTCAGTTCCTGTACTGAAGTCAGTCACCTGTTCACTACACACTCAGTATTAGTTAATGTGCTGGCTTTACGTCAGCTTGACCCAGAAGAACGGACCTCAGGTGAGAAAGTGCTCCCATCAGATGGGCAAGCCTGTGGGACAGTTCCTCAATTAACAATGGATGTGGGAGGGCCCACTGTGTGTAGTGGCACTCTGGGCAGGTGGTCCTAGGCTGTAGAAGAAAGCTGGCTGAGTAAGCCATGGGGAACAAGCCAGGAAGTGGCATCCTCCATGGTCTCTGCTTCAGTTCCTGTCCCCAGATTTCTGCCTTAGATGATGAACTGTGATGTAGGAGTGAAATAAACTGTTTCCTCCCAAGTTGCTTTTTGGTCATGGTGTTTCATCACAGCCACAGTTGAGCCACTAGTTAAGATAGTTAAGAGCCTTTGTGGATTGGTGTCATGCTGGGTTTGGGGACACAAACGACCAGAATACAATCCTTAAGCCCAGGACTACCCAGTCTGCGGAGGGACAGCTGGAGAAATGTCATTTGCATTTGTAGTGGGAAGCTGAGGCTTGAAGTATGGCTCAGAGCATGTGTTCAGCATGAAGGAGCCCTGGGTTCGAGCCCCACCACCACCATGACAGAAAAGCAGCAAGTCCTCCAGTGACAATGAGATCTGGTAAAGTGTTGCTTTGTCATACTTTGCTATTTATCCCTTAGTTCTGGGGAGCCAACCCAGCTTGGACCAGCTTGACAGACAGTTTCAGCTCGACAGAAAAGCTTTATCCCTGAAAAGGTGGTACTAAGTGCCCATGTGCTCCAGCTCAGTTCCCTCTTATCAACATCTTACATTTCTATTTTATCAATATATTGCTTAGAATGCCTTCTTAATGTGTTAACATATTTAATAATGAGGGCTACAGTATGAGGTTTGTGTTGTTAGTATCCTCATTTTACAGAGAAGTGAGGTAACTTGTTCAGGCCACACAGCAGGTGGAGGACCCAGGATTCACTCTCAGGTGGCAATCTGGCCCTAGGGCCCTTTCTTTTTATCAGTGCATTTCATGGGTTTGGGGGCAGGGCATCAGGGCAGGTTGTCAAGAGGAATTCCTGGAGTGGTCTTAGCTGGCTGGAGGACAGGGAGCATTGTGCTCTGGAGGCTAGGACACCGGATCTGGGTAGGCCACTCCACATAGTTGAAAGGGCAGGTTTATTTTGTGGGGTAACTTACAAGTGAAGGGATAGGTAACAGGGTCTGGGAGAGGTGTAGCACAGTCTGGCAGTGTTCTCTGGAGAACTCTGCTCGGTCTACCTCCAGCATCCAGGGTCCAGGAACCAAGAGAGCCGGTGCATCTGGATCTTGGGTCTTCAGGGTCCTCTCTCAGCCCCACCTTGTAGGTGTGACAGTTACCGAAGCCTCAGTGGGGGTTGGAACTTTCAGATCAAAGCTGGAATGGCTATCCACTACATCTGGGTCTGCTCTGGACCCCACTGCTGATTTGGGTTCTCTTCATTGGAAAGCATGGGGAGGGCTAGGGTGCATATGTGGGGGGTGAACCTGCTGCAGGAACCAGAAGGTGACAGTGAGTCTGGGCAGAGGGGTACAGGAGAAGGGCACGCTGTAGAGAGCCTAGAACATGCTGATGGCCAGACTAGGCCTGGCAGCACCTGAGGACAGTTGCAGGTTTCCATTTGTTTCTTTTGGTTTTTGTCATTTAAAAATATTTCAAGCCAGGCATGGTGGTACGCATCTATAGTCTTAGCATTTGGGAGGCTGAGACAGGGGCATTGTGTGATTAAAAGCCGACTTGGTTTATATAACATAATAAAACCCTGTTTCAAACATAACCTCCAAATAAATATACTAATTTAATTAAATAAAAATTACCAAAAACATGTTAAGGGATCCCCCACACCTGTAATAATACCACTACTCAGGAGATGAGGCAGGAGAATCATGAGTTCATGGTCAGCCTGGGGTACATAATGAGACCCTGTCCCAAACAATACAAGACAAAGCAAACTATTTTCGAACATATCTGTAAGGACTAAGAACTAATTTTAAACAACTTTCACATGACTACCATACCTGAAAAATGGTCAATTATTTCTCTCCACCAGTTTGCAAATCAACTGAGCGTGTGTGTGTGTGTGTGTGTGTGTGTGTGTGTGTGTGTGTGTGTGTGTGTAAGATGCCGGTGGAGACCAGAAGGATTAGATTCCTGGAGCTGAGTTTATAGGTGGTTGTGAGCCACTGGACGTGGGTGCTGTTAACCATCCAGCCCTCTTCAGCCCTCTCAGACCTCTTCTAGCACCTTCTAGCACCACAGAAAGATAAGTCAGCTTTAAATCACCAATCCCCTAATCCCTTGGGGAATCTATCCCCAGATCCCCCACGGGTGCCTGTAACCCTGACTGGCATCAATCCCTACACATACTGTGATGTCTCCTATAGGTACAAAGCCATGATGAAGCTGAGTTCAAAATTAGGTAAGTCAGGGTTTAACCATGAAAGGCTGTGCCCGGCCTGGTGGCACAAGCCTATAACCCCAGCTATGCTGGAACCTAGAGTGGGGGGATCATGAATTGATCTTGAATTCAAGACCAGCATGAGCTACAGAGTAAGTTCAAGGCCAGTCTGGGCATCTTAGTGAGATCCTGTCTTAAAACTGAAGTAAAAAGGAAGCTGGGGATTCAGTTTAGTGGTAGAACACTTGCCTGAGGCCCTAGGTTCAATCTCCAGTATTGAGGTGAAGGAGAAGAGGGGAACTTATAATAAAATTGATCAATTATAACAACATGCTTCCACAAATACTAGAAACTTTGAAGTTATTTATCTCTTTTTAAACTTTTTTTTTTTTTTGAGACAGGGTTTCTCTGTGTAGTTTTGGTGCCTGTCCTGGATCTCGCTCTGTAGACTAGGCTGGTCTTGAACTCACAGAGATTTGCCCGGCTCTGCCTCCTAATTGCTGAGATTAAAGATGTGCATCCTTTTTAAACTTCTTTTTTTTTTTTTTTTTTGTTTTTTTGTTTTTTGAGACAGGGTTTCTCTGTGTAGCTTTGCGCCTTTTCCTGGAACTCACTTGGTAGCCCAGGCTGGCCTCGAACTCACAGAGATCCGCCTGCCTCTGCCTCCCAAGTGTTGGGATTAAAGGCGTGTGCCACCACCGCCTGGCTCCTTTTTAAACTTCTAATTAACTTTATGTGTATGGGTGTTTTGCCTGCCTGTATGTCTGTGCACAACATGTGTGCAGTGTTCACAGAGGCCAGAAGAGGGTGACAGATTCCCTGGAACTGGAGTTACAGGTGGTTGTGAGCTGCCCTGTAGGTGCTGGAATTGAACCTGGGTCCTGTGCAAGAGCAGCCAGTGCTCTTAACCACTGCGCCATTATTCCAGCTCTCTCTTTTCACTTTTACCTTTTTCTGAGACAGGATTTCTCTGTGTGGTCCTGGCTGTCCTGGAATTTGCTTTGTAGACCAGGCTGGCCTTGAACTCACAGAGATCTGCCTGCCTCTGCCTCCCGAGTGCTGGGATTAAAGGTGTGCGCCACCACTGCCCGGCTCTTTCCTAACTTCCGATCGTGAAAATTTCCAAGCACATGGATATTAGGGCATGCCACTGTTGCTAGGATCCGACAGTTGCTGCCGCCTTGCTGCCTTGCTTTATCTATACGTGGGTAAAGGCATGTAAAAACACATTTTGCAGATGACACTCTCCTGCCCGAGTGTCAGTATTGCTGAAAACATTAACAGAGATGACTTTCCAGCACTGTGAGCAGAAGTCACTCACGGAGCCCCTGAACTGACCAGCTGGGTGCTGGGTTGAGTCACCCTACCTCTCACTGGGCCTTGGAGGCATAGGCAGTCCCGCTGCATTCCCAGAGCTGTACATACAAGGAGGCGGGCTCAGAGAAGTGAGGTGACTTACCCCAGGTCACCAAATGGTGGTATGACAGTTGAAGCAGAACATGACCAACCTAGTCTTGTGTGGCCACACTATGGCCTTGTGACTGGCATGCCGCTTGGCTTTGGTAGGGGACAGTGCACTCCGCCTGTTCATGAGCCAAGGTGAAGAGAGGTAAAAGGACTTCTTGAGGTCACAGTGATTGAACGGGCCAGCTTTCCAGCCTTTTGCCCTCTCCATCCCCATAGCCCATCAGCTGGGCATGCTCTGCTGCCTCTAGTCAGGCACAGGGCAGGCTAGGTGGCTCCCCAGAGATTTATGTCGACATGTGAAACATTCCCAGGACAGGCTACAGCTGGGAAGAACTGGACTGGTTCAGTCAACACAGCCTGTCTAGAATCCTGGCCCTGTTTGGCGTTAGTTGGGAGACCTTGTTAGCTGGGTGACCTTGGACAGATGACCTAACCTCTCTGATGTTCAGCCCCCTCTAAACCCGTCTCCAAGTTTGAGATTCAAATGTGGAAATGCACACATAGCACCTTGAAGTGTCCCATTTCCCTGTCCACTCCTCTTTCCCACCATTGGCACTTGGCAAGCATTTGGTAAATGTGGATGTGTTAACTCAGTCGGCCACTGTTTATGGAGGTCTCACCCTGCTGCGTGTGCTTGGTGTGTTGGTGGGTGAGCAAAACGTATGCTCCCTGGGTTGGGATGTGACTCACAGTTGAGCCTGCGGCTGCTCCGCACAGGCCCTGGCTTTCAGAACCACAGACATGAAATGGAAGAGAGAGCAAAAGCCAGGGGCTTTGGTCCAGTGCGGTTTAAGGGCTGGGGAGGCAGAGGTCACACTCCAGGAGGAGTGTTGGAAGGTGAGCTCTGGACACTGTAGGGGTAGGGGGGCTGTCCCAGGGAGGGGACTGTAGGGCAAAAAGAGACCACATAGCTCCTGGACAGTGGGGCAGGAAGAATCGAGAAGCGTAAAATCAGGCGCTCTGGAAGCTCTGACGTCTCCACCTGTGGGGAGTGCTCCTGTTGTCCTCCGGCTTGGTGACATTGCAGACGTGAATATGTTCTGGGAGTCCTGAAGGGCTTTTGTTAACCCCCATCTCTGAGGTGCTGGGCGTCTGAGGCCCCAGTCCTCACCCTGATTTCCTCTCCTCAGTGTCGGCCAAGTGGTGAATATCAAGGCCAAGGTGAACCGGGCCTTCAATTCCAGCATGGAGGTGTGTGTGGCTGGCCCTGCTGGGGGTGGGATGGCCCTTCCGTTCCACTCAACCCAAGACCCCTCACACTGTAGGACCCTGACTAGAGTTCCAAAATGGCTGGCTGGGGGAGGAGGACTGGAAGGCTTTTTTTGCTAACATCCCATAGCGCAGGAGGGTACATGGAGGCCAGGAAGGGGAGCGGGCTTGTTCACAGCTTCCACTCCTGGCCAGGCACATTCAGTAGCAGGTGATGAAGGTTTGGGGAAGGCAGTGCTGTATCTGGTCGTGGTGCTGCAATGGGCGAGCCTGGGCTTTTGCCTGTTAGCTCACCTCAGTGGCCTCTGTCCCCACATCTGTACAATGGGCCCATGGCTCCTGCTCTCAGGGCACTGAAGGTTTAGTGGGAGGGTGGTGAGATGATGTACAGGCTTTGTGAGCAACTAAGGACTTCATTTCTTCTCCCAGGCTTTATTTAGGTTCTGCAACGTCACCTAGTAAGCCATTAATTCCTGAGAGCCTCAGAGTCTGGGGTAATAGGGTCCCGACCATGTTTCTAGGCAGCATACAGATGCCCAGTTACTCCCCAGGCATCCCACAAATCTGTCCTTTCAGTATTAACAATATTTAACCCTTTCAGTAATCCCTCCAGGGTAGCTGTGACCACGCCCATTCTATAGACGAGGAAACAGACTCAGAGAAGGCAAGTGAATTGCCCAAGGTTTTCCAGGGAACCAGGGGAAGGTCAGAACTAACTGGTGTTCCACACCTGATAGGTGACAGAGAAACTCCAGAGGCCCA
Organism: Peromyscus californicus insignis; assembly: GCF_007827085.1. Classification (NCBI taxonomy): domain Eukaryota; kingdom Metazoa; phylum Chordata; class Mammalia; order Rodentia; family Cricetidae; genus Peromyscus; species Peromyscus californicus. The sequence goes on from NW_026294573.1 coordinate 44,902,337, forward strand.
GCCTGGTGGCTCTTTAGTCTCACCAAGCTGCAGGTCTTGATTACTCAGCGTCCTTTCCGCCCTCCCCCATGCCCCTCCCCCTCTCTAGGTGGGCATCCAGGTGGTCTCTGAGGACCTGTGCTCTGAGAAGCAGTGGAATGTGTGCAAGGCCCTGGCCACCTTTGTGGCCCACCGGGAGCTCTCCAAGGTAGACGGCTGTCCCAGCTGCCCAGTTATACCCGCCATACCCCCGAGTGGGACGATCCTACCCAGGTACCTCCTCCCCCCTTCCCCATCTCTTCCTGCACATTTAAACAGGAGGAATCTTCGGAACACTGTGTTCTGAACAGATCCCTCTATTTTCTGGGCCTTTGTCCAAGATATGCCCTGCTGGCTTACAATGGGGACAGGAAGGTGGGCACAGAGGAGAGAGATCTCTGGAGTGCTCCCTGCCCCCCCCCCCACCCCCCGACTCCCCAGCAGCCCAGACCCATTAGGTACCAGCTTCAGGCATCAGGCCACTGCGCTCTTAGGAAACTTGTCCCCCCTGTCTCTTGGCCAACAGGTGAAGCTGAAACAGGTCATACCGTTGACAGAGGAGGAGAAGACGGAGCACGGGGTGGCAGCCGAGCGCCGGCGCATGCGGCTGGTCTATGCAGACACCATCAAGGACCTCCTGAGCCACTGTGCCATCCAGGATGGTGAGTGTGGCTATGTGCACAATATGGGAGCTGGGTTGTATGCAGGAGGACAGCTGGTGTCCTCGAACTCCCTTTGAGTGGAAGGAGGAAGAGATCCCCTATGAACCTCTGTCCCTGGTGGCCTAAGGCTCCTCTGGCCTCCTTGTCCTCAAGATCTCTTCCAGGGAAAGCAGATGCTGGGGCCGTTGCCTCACAGCCCAGAAGCAGTGGAGATGGAGTGGGTGGGTCCTGTTGGAATCCCCATCACACACAATGCGTTCGGGCCTCTGGAGATGTGTGGGATGATAGTGTGGGAAGGTAGTGTTGGGCTAGGCTTTGAAGACATAGGAATTTTAAAAAGTGTCTGTGTACAGGTGTGTGTGTTTTCTTTTCCCCCCAAGAAAAATAAAAAGATGAGAAGCAAGGCTCCCTCCATCCCAGAGCCCAGGTCATCTCCCTTGAGGCAAAGACTGCTACCTGGTTTTGAATATCTTTCTAGGGGTGCTTCCTGTCACGTGTGTGTTATTTAGTCCCTGTTTTCAGCCCTAAGGGAACACATAGGACACATTGTTCTGTATGTTGATGTTGATTTTTTTCTTTATAAAAATCTCTCTTGATGATTGTTCTCTGCTGGTATGGGATGATCTGCCTTGGACTGGGTGGGATTTTGGCAGGTGGCGAGGTGAGGAAGGTGTTCTACAGAGGGGGAAGGCCCTGGGGGTAGAAACAGGAACCTCGGGTTCTTATCCATCTCCCTGGTTTATGTGAGGTCTTCCTTGATACTAAAGTCGAAAGGGCCAATTTCAGACAAATAAGAAGTTATTCAGCTGAGTCAAGTGACACATACCAGTAATCTTAGCATTGTGGAGACTGAGGCAGGAGGATCATGGTTAGAGGCCAGCCTTGACGACGTATGAGGTTCAAGGCCACCCTGGGATATGTAGTGAGATCCTGTCTCAAAACAAACAAACAAACAAAAACTGAGTGTTGGCTGAGCATAGTGGCTCATACTGGCAATTCCAACAGGGACATGACACAGGAAGGAGGCTGAGGCAGCAGGATCAGGAGTTCAAGACCAGCCTGCACCACATGAAACCCCATCTTATCCCCTCAACACCTCCCTCCCCTCAAAATACCTGCAGGAACACCTGGTGTGGTGACTTATTCCTGTAATTCTAGCACTTGGAAGGCTTGAGGCAGGAACATGCTATGAGTCTGTTCCTGAGCTCTATAATGAGTTTCAGGCAAGTCTGGGCTGCAGGTTAAGATCCCACTCAAAGACCCCAAGAGAGGATCTGTGAGATGGCTCGGCACATAAAGAAACTTGCTGTGCAAGCTTGACAACCCGGGTTCAACTCCCAGAACCTACTTAAAGGTGAAAGGAGAGAGCCGACCTCACAACATTGTCCTTTGGCTTTCAAATGCACTCTGTGGCAAAAAGCACCCCCCCACATCATCATCATCATCATCATCACAATAATAATAAATTAACAAAACCAAACCAAAAAAAGAGCCAGACAAGGTGTCACATCCCTATAATCTCAGCACTTAGGAGGCAGAGGCAGGAGGATCACCACAAGCTTAAGGTCAGCCTGTTCTATATATTGACTTCTAGCCCAGTCAGACCTACAAGGAGAGTCCTTGTCTAAAAAACAAATAAAACACACAGAGGTTCTGGTAGAGTATTTGACTAACATGCACATGGCCCTGTGTTCAAGTCCCACCACTGAAAACAACAAAACCCACAAACCGGGTAATTGTTCTTTGCCAAAATGGGGAGCAAGCATATGGAACTGGTGGACTGCATACTGAGCTCTGAGTTCCCTAAGCCCCGTTGTGCTGGGCTTGGGGGATGCTAGAGGAAACAGCTCTTCCAGTTGGTTTGGTCCTATGGATCTGTCCATTCCGTCACAACCCTCCCAAACCCCTGCTATCCCGACAGCCTGCCTCCAAGGGTCAGTCTAGATACCTCTGCCTGGCATCCAAGCCTCACAGGCTAATGATTGAGCCCCAGGTCCCGTGTCCTCCCCTAAGCTTACCCAAAGGCCTTGGCATCTGCCAGCACCTACTCCAATCTTGGGCTTACGTCATTCTCAGCTTCTGCTTCCCTGTCCTGCCTTTCCTGGGACATCCCACCAGGCCTTTCACCCAAGTGAAGGTTGTCTCTTTGCTGGGTGCTGTGCAGAGGACTCTCTCAGGATTCTGGAAACACGTGACAGCACCTTGCTTCAATTGGCCACGTTGGCATCAGCTTCCTGAACCCCTGAGGCCCTATTTGCTCATTAGCTTCTCCTGCCCTGGGTGTCTTAATGCCACTCGTGCAAGGAACAGGGACTGGTCAGGGTAGTAGGCAGCAAGGACCGTCCTGAAAGTGCAGTCACTGACTGTGAGCTGAGCACATGACAGCCATAACCATCCCTCACTGACACCCAGTCCCGTCCGGCTGAGGCTGACACTTGCTCCTTACAGATGTGTGTCTGAGATCCAGCAGTTTGCTTGATGTATCTGCGGTCACACAGCCTGTGTTGGGTGGGGCAGGGGTTGGCTCAGGTGTGCCTCATCTCACAGCCGTGCTCTGTCTGCTGCCCTGTGGCAGGCTTATGTCCCTCCCGCCATGCCCTTCCATTCTTTACCCAGGGCCATTCTAGGCCTTGTGATCTCTTGGTGGGGGTCCGTGTCTTGGGGCTGCCGCGGACAGTCTGTCCTTAGGGATCTTCTTATCTCCCTGCCTGACCAGATCTAGACAAGGATTGCAGCAATATGGTGCCAGCCGAGAGGACCCGAGTGGAGAGCGTGGAACTGGTGTTGCCTCCTCATGCCAACCATCAGGGCAATACCTTTGGGGGCCAGATCATGGCCTGGATGGAGAACGTGGCCACCATTGCAGCCAGGTGAGACAGCTGTTCTTTGTGTCTTCTCTGTTTCCTTCAGAGGTTGTTTCCTTGGCAAGAGAAATCCTTACTATGTCGGTACTCAAGGCTCCAGAAGCGTGGGTGTTCTGTGAGGATAACCCTGGTTTTCCACACCATTTCTGTGAGCTGGCCGGGCCTTCTCCCCACCCACGGCCACATTCCTTGTAGCCACTGGGAATCTCCCCACCGGACTGACTCGGAAGCCTCCCTGGGTCTGGCTCTGCCTGCACTCCAGCTGGTAACCGCTCCTTCAGGCTCTGCCCCCCTCCCACAACTTTTCCAGCCCCTCATTTTGCTCCTGTGTGACTTCCCACCATTCAGCACACTGCCCAGCCCCACCGTAACGCCACCATGGACCAGTCCCTCTTTCTAGTGGACTGGAGTTCATGGCACTCAGTTGTCAGGGATTGAAAAAGGTAGTTGTGATAACCAGTGGTCATTGTCCACACCCCTGTGCCTCCATGGCTTTGTCTTTGCTGTCCCCTCAGCCCTCCCCTAAGCCACCTTCCTCCACTAGGCTAGTTTCCATTCTTAGAGCCCAGCTCAGGACACCTCTTCTCTGAAGGTAAGTTCGAGATAGTGTCTAAGCAATAAGATTTGAGAAGCCTGCCTGTGAGTGTGAGACTTGAGAAATCCAGGACCTGGATGACCAGGGGAGGCTTCCTGGTGGAGGAGCACCTCACTGGGGTCTCTAGTGACAAGAAGCTTTTCAGGAGGGGTGGGCCTCGAGGTCTCAGGGGACATAGACACTGAGGCAAATGCCAAGGGAAGTAGGGGAAGGGGCTTGCCTCAGGTCATACTCTCGCTTGCTTTCTTCTGGCCTCAAATTCAGCTCCTTTCTAGCCCTGCACCGTGGCGTCAGCATGCTAAGCTGGAAGCAGCTTTAGTGCTGTGCACGGAGCAGAATCATCCCTGGACTGGGGCAGAGGACCAGGTCCAGGATGGGTTAGGGGCTAAGGACTGGAGAAGGCTAGCCCAAGCACCCTGATGCAGTATCGACCACGTCTTCTGTCTCTCTCCCTCTTCTTCCTCCCAGCCGGCTCTGTCATGCCCACCCTACACTCAAGGCCATTGAGATGTTCCATTTCCGAGGCCCGTCACAGGTGGGGGACCGTCTGGTGCTCAAGGCCATCGTAAATAACGCCTTCAAGCATAGGTGAGGGGTCGGGACGGGTGGAACTGGGCCACGAAGCATCGAGGGTTCTTCCTGATGCTAGAAACTACCTAATGCAGACCTGCCAAGCCTTTCCCCAGCAGACGAGGTCTGAATTGCTGAGTGTTCACATGGCCCAAATTTAGCTAGTATTCCCTCTTCTGGAATGGTCTATGACTCCCATTGTTGTCCAATGGCGGGATTGGGGTTTTCCATAGGTGCTGTGCCTCCCGCCAGCTGGGAAGCTGCCCTGTGCTTGTGTGCCCCATCTCCCTTTGGCTTGGCTGGATGACCGAGATCTGGGGGTGCACAGGTCACAGGGTCTCTTCTTGCTCACGTTTCCCCGATCCTTTCCTACCCATGTCCTAAAACAGGTATTCTAACCTCTCACCCTGGAATGAGTTCTGATGTCTAGTCTCACCACAGCTGGCTTTAAGTAAAGGCTATTTCTGAGAACTTGTGTGCTCATCAAGGGTGAGCGATCTGGAGCAGGGCAGCCTGGGTTCAAGTTTTTCTCCACTGCTCACAGGCTGTGCGACTTTGACCAAGTTATTTAACACCTCTTTCTCCGCATCCCCAGGGCTGGTAGTATAAGGTTGACCTTCAGCTCATGTCAGTCCTCCTGCCTTGGCATCCCTAGTACTGACATTACTAGCACACACCAGCATGCCTAGCTTCCTTTGTAATTTTCAATGACTTAATTTTTAAGAAATTACATTTATTTATTTTTAGTGGTGTGTGTGTGTGTGTGTGTGTGTGTGTGTGTGTGTGTGTGTGTGTGTGTGATACCTGAGCGTGCCCATGTGGAAGTCAGAAGACAATTTGTGGGAATCAGTTTTCTATCTTTGACTATGTAGGTCCCTGGGATCAAACTTGGGTCATCAGACTTAGCGGCAAACTCCTTTCCTGCTGAGCCATCTCACCTGCCCCGTGGTGACTTTGGGGTGTCTTTGTTTTCTTGCTTTGTTGACTTCCTGGGCTGTTAGCCTGAGGTCTGGCTGGGCAGGTTCATTCATCACTGTGTCGCACACACTAGGTGCTCTGTAAGATTACCGAAGAGGACATGCATGGTTCTGAAGGCCAGTGGGATTTGGGTCCGGTTGCTGGAAGAACTGCAGGAGAGTGTGTACACACTTTATGTGCAACAGCCTGCCTGTGTGTGTACTTGTGTGTTAGTGTGTGATGTGGAAAGGCGTGGTTTGGGGAAGGTCTGTTGAACTTGACTCCATCCTTCTCTTGACCTTAGCATGGAGGTGGGCGTGTGTGTGGAAGCTTATCGCCAGGAGGCCGAGACCCAGCGACGGCATATCAACAGTGCCTTCATGACCTTTGTGGTCCTGGACAAAGATGACCAGCCTCAGAAGCTGCCTTGGATTCGTCCCCAGCCTGGGGTAAGTGCCCTATCCCCAAATTCCCTCACTTTGTCACTCTGTGTGTGACAGTCCCATCCCTGGCTCTTGACTGAGGTACAACCAGATCCGAGTGTCCTGGTCATGACTCAGGGACTCCCCTATGAAACTGGGTACCTGCTCTGCCTCCCAAAACTGGAACATACCGTGGGGTCTGACTGATGTCGGGGGATCATGGACCTGAACAGCCCATGGGTTGCAGAGACCCCTGGCTTGGGAGCCCTAGGCTGATAGGGCCTCACTTCTGACACATTCTTGGACACATATTTCTGTGAGTTTCAGTCCTTATCTGTGTGGTTAGTGTTCTGCAACTTCTGCCTGCCAAGATGCGGCTGTGGGGAAGCCACTGCCTGCAAAGCCTTGCAGCCCTTGAGAAATTGTGATGTCAGCATTATGGGGACAGGGGCAAGGGCACATGGATGTCTGGGTTCTGTGTCTGTGGCTTGTTGGAGGCCAGTTGCTGTCTTTGTGGTTTTGAGTTGTGGGAAGGCTGTAGAGGAGGTGAGTTCTGAAGTTGGTCTTGTGAGTTCTGATCCCGGCTCCACCCCATACTCCTATGACCTTGGGAACCATTCAATCCTCTGAGCCTCAGTTTCCTCCTGTATAAACTGAGAATCACAGATTATAAACTTAGGAATGTAGAACAGAAAGCAGGTGTGCTCTCAAGCAGAGCCCTCAAGAGGGCCTCGTGAGTGCTCAGTGAATGTGGCTCTGGGTACCACTGTGAGGTCTTTTCACGTCTCTTCTACATTGGGGAAAACTGAGGCACAGAAGAGGGCCAGGGTACCCAAGGTCACCAAGGGCTCCATGGGGAGCTAAACTACAGCTTGGGGCCCTGGCACTTTCCTAGGAAGGACGTTTTGACCCCTACTGCCCTAGCAAGATCTAGGCTTCTCTATAGACTGCAGGGTCCTCTGGCCCCGGAGGACAGGGATGGCAGAGCTATGGGCTAGCTGGGCATCCCACCTATATCACAATCTGTCCCTGCTTCCTTCCTAGGAGGGAGAACGGCGATACCGAGAGGCCAGTGCCAGGAAGAAGATCCGCCTGGACAGGCGAGTGGGGCTGGGCAAGGGGAGGGACGTGCTTCAGCGTCTTACTGCTCTTCCATCCACCAGGACACTGAGGACAGAGAGTTGGGTCTCTTGTCTTTGGGACACACAGTTGAGTGAGATCTACTGTTGGTCCTGGCTTGATCTGGGGGATTTTAAATCTTGTTTTTATCCCATTGAGTCTGAAGCCCGTTTGGCCTGTTTGATGAAAGGGTCAAGTCTCAGCACTTGGTGGGGATGAGGTAGAGGATTGCCACAAGGTCAGCCTGGGCTACATAGAGAGATCTGTCTCAACCAAAGCAAATGAACTAAAACAAAGCCCAGAGAGGCTTAGAGCACAGACCCAGTGGCTCAAACCATGTAACCTGGTAAATCTGAGTCCACTGTAAAGTACCTTATAAAACAGTAGAGTGGGGTGGAAAGATGGCTCAGTGGTTAAGAGCACTGGCTGCTCTTCCAGAGGACCTGAGTTCAACCCCCAGCACCTACATGGCAGCTCACAACTGTCTGTAACTCCTGTTCCATGGGGATCCAATGCCCTCATACAGACATACATGCAGGCAAATCACCTGCATATGAAATAAAAATAAAGAAATCATAAAAAAGTTTAAGCAACAACAACCTGTAGAGTGTTGTAGATGCATCCAGACGCACACACTGTATTAATAAGAAAAGCCTGCATATCTGGGACATTTATCACATGCTAAGCCCCATGCTCCTTGCAAAGCCCCTCAGAGGCAGAGATGGCATGGATTCCATTCCAAAGAGAATACTGAGGCGTGGGTGAAGGGGATCCTGAGCCTGGTCCTTTTTCCCTTGCCGGTCCCCTTGGAACTGCCTAGGGTGCTAGCTGAACTCATGTGTTCCCCGATGCTGTTTTCTGGGTGTCGGTGTACCCCGTCGCCCTGCCAGGGAGAGTCTTCAACCTCACTGGGCTCAGCACGGGCCTGACATGCAGTAGGCAATGATATTTGCTAAGAACAGTGGACTCGGAGAGACCCAGGCTGTCCTCTTCCCTCTCAGGAAGTACCTTGTGTCCTGTAAGCAGGCGGAAGTGGCCCTGTCTGTCCCCTGGGATCCTAGCAACCAGGTAAAGCCCTTTGTTTCAAAGCCCACAGGGCCCCTTTCCTTTCCTTTGGCCAGAGTGGTTTTGGAGGGACAGTCACAGGTCTGGGACCATGGGAAACGCTTTGCTTTGTCCTGATTGCGGTTCACACACGACGTGTGTGTGTCCCCTGTTTTATAAGAGGGAGTGGAGGCTCTGGTTGTGGCTGCTCAGGGCTGTGTGAAGGGCTTGAAGGAGCCTGGATCCCTTTCCCCACATCAGCACAGCCCTACCCAGGGACCCCTGGGGCGGGAGGAGGAAGCATTGGTTGGTGTGCTCTTCCCAGGTGTACCTGAGCTATTACAACGTGTCCTCTCTGAAGACACTTATGGCCAAGGACAACTGGGTGCTGTCTGTGGAGAACCGTGAGGTAACTGATCCACCTGCCACCTTCCTCTCCCTTACAAGTGGCCAAGGTTGGCTGGTGGCAAGCATCAGATTGGGATCTTCAAAGAGCAATTCAGGGGGGTCATGAAGCCCCTTTCGTCCTGCCTGCCACTGTTTACCCACCCTTGAGTCCATGGCTTTGCGCAGCCCTTTCCTTCCCACTCTCCCTTGGCACAGCAGGTCTCTGCAGGGATGGGGCAGTGGGCAGTGTGAGCTCTGTCTCTCTTGCCTGTCTCTTGACAAGTCACATCCCTACCTGTAACATTAGGGAATAGGATGAAGCCAGGCTCTGGAGACCTGTTGCCTCAGTGGCTGCTTTTTCCTTTCTTTTTTAAAGTTATTTCTCTATTTTGAGGTGTATGGGTGTTTAAGCTGTATGTGTGTCTGTGCACAACATGTATGCCGAGGGGAAGCCAGACGAGGGTGTCACATCCCCTGGGACGGGAATTACAGACTGCGGTGGGCTTATAAATTGCCGTGTGGGTGCTGGGAACCAAACCCAGGTCCTCTGGAAGAAAAGCCAGTGCTTTTAACCTTTGAGCCATCTCTCTAGCCCCGATTACTGCTTCTTAAAGAGGTGTTTTCTGTCTGTCCGCATCGAGCTGTCAGAGGTCCATTTTCACGGGGTTGTGACTAAGTCTCAGAGATGTTCAAGCACTTCTCCAGGCAGTGGCAGCCCTGACTTCTAGGAGACCTCGTCCACCAGCAGCATAGTCCGGGGCTGTGGTACAAGAATGAGGCCACCCTCTGTGCTATGCAGGTCCGCCTGTACATCCTGGAGGAGGAGTTCCTGTCCTTTCACTTGGAGATGGTGGTGCACGTGGACGCTGCCCAAGTCTTTACACTGCTCTCGGACCTGCGCCGGAGGCCAGAGTGGGACAAGCATTACCGGTGAGGGGCCAGTGCTAGGCGAAAGTGGGGGGAAGGATTGCCTGCTGATGCTAAGCATCCCCCATGATGCTTTGTTCCATGGCCTTCTGCAGGGATGGGTCTGACCATAGGGTATAGTTATATGTCAGGTGGCAGTCAAAGTCATGGGCATGTTGAGGCCCTAGGGAAGGGACTGAGCCTGGAATTAGATATGGAGGCCTGAGTTTAAGTCCTGTATCTATTCTAAATGGCTATGCAACATTGGTCAGGTCATTTCTTTTCTGGGTCTCTGTTTTCCCCTCTTCTTAAAAAGTTTTATTTATAGCTCGGCGGTGATGGTGCATACCTTTAATCCCAGCACTTGGAAGGCAGAGGCAGGCTGATCTCTGTGAGTTCGAGGCCAGCCTGGTCTACAGAGTGAGTTCCAGGACAGACTCCAAAGCTACACAGAGAAACCCTGTCTCGAAAAAAAAAAAAAAGTTTTATTTATTCATTTTATGAGGATGGGTGTTTTGTTTTTTGTTTTTCAAGACAAGGTTTCTGTGTAATCCTGGCTGGTCCTGGAACTCACTCTGTAGACCAGGTTGGCCTCGAACTCAGAGATCCACCTGCCTCTGCCCAAGTACTGGCATTAAACATGTGCACCACCATCGCCCATTGGGTAGGGTATTTTGCCTGCATATTTGTCTGTGTGCCACATGTGTGTCTGGGGCCCAAGGGGGCTGGAAGAAAGCATTAGATTCTCTGGGACTGGAATTACAGATGGTTGTGAGGTACTATGTGGGTGCTGGGAATCGAACCCAGGTCCTCTGAAAAGGCAGTCAGTGTTCTTAACCACTGAGACATCTCCCCAGCTCCTACGTTTTATTTTAATTAATTGATTAATTAAGGTTTTTTGAGACAAGGTTTCTCTGTGTAGCTTTGCGTCTTTCCTGGAACTCACTCCATAACTCACAGAGATCCACCTGGCTCTACCTACCAAGTGCTGGGATTAAAGGCATGCGTCACCACTGCCCGGCTGAGCTCCTACATTTTAAAAAATGGCATTTATTTGTGTGTGTGTGTGTGTGTGTGTGTGTGTGTGTGTGTGTGTGTGTGTGTGTGTGTGTAGGTCAGAAGACAACTCTTAGGTCCTGGGGATTGAACTCAGATCAGCAGCTTACTGGCAAAGTGCCTTACCTTCTGAGCCAACTTATGGGGTTGGAAAAGTTAACGTTTAAAGTGGCGTTTGTTCAAGATCCTCAAAGTCATCTTCTGTTCTGCCGATGCCGTGACTCACTAAGCCCGTCCTGCATGTGCTTCCCTAGGAGGCTGGATGGACTTGGGAACTCAAGAGGGTCTCAGCAGCGGCTGACTTTCCACGACGGGCTGCTCCGTCTTTCTGAGTCTGCCCTCAGCAGACAGCTTGTAGCTTCTCTGGGCTTCTCATCTATGTTTTCTTCGAAGCCATGGTTGTGCTGGGCTCGGTGGATAAAGCACTTGCCCACGAGCATGAGAACTTGTATTTGAACTTCCAGGAGCCATGTAAAGCTGGGCATGCCATTCATGTTCGCAACCCCAGTACTTCTTCTTCCAGATGTGAGACAGAGACAGGAGACTCCCTGGAACTTCCAGGGCCAGTTAGCCAGGCACACACAGGTGAATAGCAATGACCAATACTTGAGGCTGTTGATGTTCACAATGCACCATTAAGTGAATACTTGTACTCACACTCATACTTATGTGTGCATGTGCACATACACAAACGTACACAGAGCAAGAGCAAGAGACAGAATAAGTGAGTGAGAGTGAGAGAAAGAAGAAGAGGAGGAAGAGGGAGAGAGAAAGAGAGAGAGAGAGAGAGAGAGAGAGAGAGAGAGAGAGAGAGAGAGAGAGAGAGAGAGAGAGAACGAACTGTGCCACTTTAAAATGCTGTGCCTGGGTCACCCGGGCCTGCTGGTGTGTTCTAGAAAGCTGAGAGGTGGTGGGTGGTGGGTGGTGGCTAGGTAAAGGAGCTGGAGAAGGTGAGCTGGTACGGACCAGCTCAAGCTTCCCTGAGGGTATGAGTGAGCCCCAGCACACTTCTCTAGCCTGGCACAGCCAGCCTGCTTCCAAGCCAGCACTGAGTGCAGCAGAGGATAGGAGGGAAGGGGAGGGGGGAGGGGGGAGGTGAGGAATGTGGTCCTGTGTCCTCACGTGACTGTCCTTGTGTGTCTGGGTACCAGTCAATCTATGGTCGTATACCTGGACATATATGTGGGTGTGCCTGGGCTTGTTATGTCTCTGCCACCAGCCAGGCTGAACACCCCAGCCCTGGTTTCTCATGAGCTGTCACCCAGGGTGGGTTATTCCTCAGCCTCAGTCCCTCTCTTTAGTGAGGATACTGAGATGCCCACAGCATAGGGGTGCTGTGGAGGGAGACCGAGTGAGATCTCAGTTGTACAGCACCCGGCGCACATTGGGGACTCACCAGATAGTACATACAACTACCAGATCCTTTAAGAGCTCCCTGGGGTGTGTGCACCCACGGTCAGAGCTGTATGTTCAGTGGCGTCTACCTGTGTGCCTGTGCACGTGTGCCCATGTGTGAGCATATGCTGAGAGGTAGCCTTTGTGTTCCTGTGCCTATACGTGTCTGAGTTTCTTCTTCCTGTTGTTCTGATAAAATACCCTGACCAAAGCAACTTAAGAGAGAACGGGTTTATTCTGCCTCATGGTTCAAGGTACAGTCCATTATGGCGGGGAAGCCAAAGTAGCAGACGCTTGGCACAGTTGTTCATACTGCATCCACAATACCAAAACAGAGCGGGACCCGTGCACGCTGGCGCTCAGCTCACTTTCTCCGTTTTATGACAAGGGAGTGGCGCGACCCACAGTTGAGATGGGTCTTCCTACAGCAATTAATACAATCAAGAGGCTTCTCCTACAGGCATGAGTGGAGGTCCACCTCCCAGGTGATTCTAGATTCTATCAAGTTGTCAACCCACACTTTCAGTTCGTATGCGTGTATTTGCTTGAGTACACGTCTGTGTGCCTATGTGTTTGCGTGTGTCTACATATACCTGTGTATTCCTCTGTATATGCATACGTGTACATGTACCTGTATACCCGCCCTGGTGTGCATGACTATGTGTCTGTTGTGTGCATGTGTGTGTGTGCACACATGCATGGGCACTTGCATATACTCATGCATGCATGCATCCTAGAGGGCCTCCATCCTTCCTTCTTCTGGCTCTGCTGAGCTGTGTAGAGGCGAGGAACCCATTCCAGGGCATCTCAGAAGGCTACAACCTGCGGGGTCCTGGCAGATCCATTCTCCCATTGAGAGCTGCCATGGCTCCCAGGTCCTGACTCCAGCCTCCCAACAGGAGTGTGGAGCTAGTGCAGCAGGTGGATGAGGATGACGCCATCTACCACGTCGTCAGCCCTGCCCTGAGTGGTAATACCAAGCCCCAAGACTTTGTGATCCTGGCCTCCAGGCGGAAGCCTTGTGACAATGGGTGAGTGTCTGCTTTCTGAGGGGTGCAGTAGGGGTGGGGAGACCTCATCTCCCTCTTCAGGAGGAGCAGCAACTTGCAGTCAGAGCTCTGCTGCCCACTGGTGGTTGGACTCAGAACCCACCAGCAGTTTGTAGGCTGCCAGGGGTGGTGGTGTGGGGGTGTGGGGTTCACTGTGGTAGCAAGGGCCTATTCTGCTCCTGAAAAGCAAGGCTGTTCGTGGTGCTTGCGGCTGAGGGTGCTGCACTTAAGGCTGCAAACAGGGTACCTTTCACATGGCTATCCCTTAGCCTCTGCCCCTGGAAGCTTGTGACTGGTACCTGCAGCATGGGTACAGCCAGGATAGACTGCATCTCTTTTTCTGGAGACAAGGACCAGAAGAATGAAAACCCAAGGCACACAGAGCCATGGGGACACATGAGGCCTGAACCTCGTGCTGCTAACTCAGATGGCCCTTCTGTACAGCTGGCCCTGAGGGAATAAATCCAGGCCTGGGAAAAAGACAGGGTCCCCACCTTCTCCTGTGGATGATCTCTGACTCCTTCTCACTCTGACTCCCCTCCAGGGACCCCTACGTCATTGCACTGAGGTCAGTCACACTGCCCACACACCCTGAGACACCGGAGTATCAACGTGGAGAGACTCTTTGCTCAGGCTTCTGTTTGTGGCGTGAGGGGGACCAGTTGACTAAGGTGAGACCTGGTGTCCCTTCTACCCTTTCACCTATGGGTGAACTGAACTGTTGGGCTGGGACCCTTCCAGACCTGGGCCCCCTCTATTATGAGAGCCTTCTAGCTCTCCCAGCCTGGAGAAGTCAGAGCATCATCGGGGATGGAAAAGAAGTCATCTTCGAGATTTAGTCAGTATAACTAGTGAGCAGCCGCTGCTGGGGCTTAGAAAAAGCTCTGGAAAGCCCAGCTCTGATCTAAAATTTTGTCTCATTGCTTATTTATTGTGTCCTTCTTCTTGTCTGGGAGGGCTTTATAGGCCCTCGGAGCCACATATGTGGCCTATAAAGCCCAGCAGGGTAGTCAGTGTTAATTGAAAAGGTAGGGAGGAGGTGGGGGCGGGGGGGCTGCACCCCGCCCTCAGCTTGCAGTTTCTCTTGCAGCCTAGATTGGCTCTGAGCCTTGCCCAGGAGCTGACTCGGCCAGCGCTGCTAAGGATCTATGCAGAGCTAGTCCGAAGCTTATGTCTACCATGTTTCTGTGACCCCAGCACACTGACAGCAAGTGGATTCAGTGATAGGCTTTGGAGACTCAGTCCCTGTCCCCTGGGGTCACCTGGCCTGCAGGGAGGTACACAATGATCTTATGGTGGGTTGTGATAGGGCAGCCAGGGTTGAAGTACCCCAAGTGTCTGGGAACCTGTCACAGGAGGTCATACTGCCAGTCAGGTTTTCTAACTGACCTCCAAGACCCAGGATTGTACTTGTTGCCTCCTTGGAAGGCAAGCAAGACTGACCGCCCACCTGCCTCCTGCTCAGAAGTCCCTGAGCCTCTCCCCATTATGCCTCCCTGAGCGTGGCTTCCTGCCCTGCAGGTTTCTTACTACAACCAGGCCACCCCCGGCTTTCTCAACTATGTGACCACCAATGTGGCCGGCCTGTCCACGGAGTTCTACAATACTTTCAAGGCTTGTGAGAGTTTCCTGTTGGACAACCGGAATGACCTGGCCCCCAGCCTCCAGACCCTCTAGGCACCACCCCACCCTGCCCCAGGTCTTACACAGTGCGTGGAGCAAAGCAGAGGCATTTATTCACCCTGACTCCCCAGGGAAGCCTTCCACATTAGATGGTCCAGTCCTACTGGGTGGTCAGTTCCTGCTCACATCTGCCAGCAAGTCTTCTCGGCACTCCTCGGGTATCCTGTAATAGACTCGGGTCCTGTCCATGGCCCTGGCCACCCACAAGCCAGCCCACACATCTGCACAGCTGTTCCCAGGCTTGCTGTGGTGTACAGTCAGAGTGACTTGAGGGGAGGCGGCCAGTAGCCTGGCCACAGTTTTGGCTGTGCTCCGGCCCAGTGGCCCGGCCTGCAGCTGGAAGGACACAGGTTGCCGGAGTCCCTGACACAGCTCCAGCATATCTGTGACCATCTGCTCCTGATAGCCACTGCCCAGCACCTCTTCAGGCCAGCCTGGTGCCACGGTCACATGGGGGAATATTTCAGCCACAGCTGTAAGCAGCTCTCTGCCGGCCACATGGCCAGGGACCACAAAATTACCATGTGAGATTGTGGCCCCCACCCACACAGGCCAGGGCAGCTGGCCAAGGGTGGAGAGGTGTGCCAGCGTGGCCAGGGATGGCCGGAGAGCTGCAGGATCCACTATGTTCACGTGGATGCCCCAGCGCCTGGGGTGAACAGCCAGCTGCCGCAGACAAGACTCCAGCGTCGGAACGGAACCACCTGGGGCATGCAGGATGGGCACAGGGGTCCCAGCTTCCGGTTCCTGCAGGCCAATATCCAGCAGGATCATGCCTTCTCTGTCTGGAAGAGGCAACAGTGTTTGGAGTACCTGTCATTAGTGTCTCTTGGTAAAGGGGCAGTGGAGGTCGCGGGGACAGACAAGGGGGAACTGGTGCCAGCCATGCTTGAATCTGCCAGCCCCATCCTGGGCTCCAAATGCTGTGACTGATGACTCTCAGGCAGACATGACAAATTGCCGGCTCAGTTCTTGGCCTTCTTAGGGACTCAGAGCTGGGTCACCACCCACTCCAGTCCCAGTGTGGCTGGGGACTCAAGGCTGCTGCTGGTCTAAGGCCAGGAGTTCCTGCTCTTGATGTTATTCCTCCCACTTTGTACCCAGTGCGTGGCGTATTGTGTTGCCATGGTAACAGGGAACCAAGTTACCCACCCAAGCAAATGACAGGCCTGTGGGTTGGTTAGCCAGGAGCTCTGGGGCTGCAGGCAGACTCACCAGGGACAGTAACGGCTGCTGTTCTCCCGCTGCCGTTCACTTCTAGAACCAGCCACTCTACCTCTAGACCATCACCCCTGGGTGGCTGGAGAAGAGGGATCAGGCTGCCACCTGTGTAGTAGTTTCGCTTCCGGGTGGTGTTCACTGTGGGACCCAAGATTGCCAAGGTGAAAGGACCACTCTCCATGGTTACGCTCTCCTGCATCCTAAACCCTGTAACTGTCAGTTCCCTCTTGGATGGACTCGAAGTCATTGTCTCAAGGTCTGACAACCAGTAAACAGAGTTTACTGGGCCAGAAACCAAGTGGAGCTAGAGCTGGAGGACCCCAAAGCTGGTCTTCCCCGCTTCCCGGACATGGCTCCCTCCGTAGGAGAGGCATCTGATGTGACCCCTTGGGATGGCTTGAGGGTAGGTGCCCCTAGACTCAGGGTTTGCATGGTGGCATCTGGCTCATGAACTAGCGGGCACAGAAGAGGGCTGGGCTCTGAAACACTAGTACCATCCAAGATGAGTGGTGCCGTGGAAACAAGGGGCGGGTTGAATGGGCTAGGTTCCCATCAAGCTGTACTTCTGTAAATTCCGTGTAGTTTTGGACCTCCATTTCCCTGTCGACCAGACTCCTGCTCTGTGGATAGTTGGAGCCCGGATAGCCTACTATCCCAGGGTCAGAAGACAAGTTCTCAGAATGGTTCCTGTCTCCTGTTCCACCCAGAATTTCCCCCTTCTAGACCTCCCTACCTCTGCTCCCATGCCCAGCCAAGGCTGCCCTGAGCAGAACCCAGCCTACACCTCCCCTTCTGGGTCCCCTTCCTACGGGCCAGCTGCTTGAACTGCGACAAGACAGGCTCAAAGAGGTCATAGTAGATTTGGTGGGTGGCACTGTTGTCCCGGATGAAGAGGAGATCGTCTACCGACACAGGATCCGAAGCACCCTGCCACAGTGTCAGGCTGTACCTAGGACCAGAGAGCTGACTCAGTACCCACCCTGGGCCTAGAAAGACCCTCGGCTCTACTCCTATGTTCAGAACTGAATGCCAGCTGAGCCCAGGCGTGGAACATCTGTCCTCCAGCTTCCCACTAGCCTCTTGAGTGTCATCCCTTCCAGGGGATGACGGGAAGCAGGAGTTCAGGGGGTGGGAGGATGTGCACACTTGGGGTGTCTATTCCTGAGTTACCCACTAATGGAAGCAGTGAACTGTTTTGTCACCAGAGGAGTACGAGCCAGAGGCAGGGCACTGTGGGAGGTTATTTTGGCCACTGGGGCCAGGACGAGATGATCTTTAGGACCCCTCCTGCCATGCTCATCTTGGATCAGAGCCCAGGATATAGGTTTGGAACCAGCAGAGGGGGTTTCACCTCTCGGATTGGCCCAGGAGCCAGCTGAAGTGGGGCCAGGCAGCCCGAGCCATGAAAGCCCGAACCGGGAAGGTGACTCTCTGGGGCAGCGCTCCCACCAGCTCCTGCATTTTCTCCACCATGGCTTGGGTGTATGTGCTGTTCGGCAACTGAGGCACATAAAGAGTGGTGAAGCCCGGAGAAATGGTGACCTCTGGGTACTTCTCCTGGACAAGCGCCAGGAACCTGCAGAGAACAGAGAGATGCCTCTTTGTAGACCACTTGGGTCCCTCCTTGTAGGCTCTTGTCACAGGGATAGGGGGCAGTCAGGCCTCTTGAGTTTGTGCTTGGAGGTTGGCGACAGAGCTCTAAAGAACAGCAGTGGTTTGCACATGCTCCTGCTGGTACCACCACCCTGTGCAGTCAGGGAGGTCTGGGCTCACGCCCCTACTCTGCCTCTGGTGGTCACCTCAGCCTTTGATTCTCAAAGAGACAGTGACTGTCTGCCAGGGCAGAGCCTTTGAACATCCCCATGTGGACGGCAGGGCTTAAGTGAGACTTTAAGGTGCGCAGATCTGCAACCTGCCAGTGGGCTTCAAGTCTCCAAAGTTTCAGATTCCTAATTTTTTTTTTTTTTTTTTTTTTTGGTTTTTTGAGACAGGGTTTCTCTGTGAAGCTTTGGGCCTTTCCTGGAACTCACTTGGTAGCCCAGGCTGGCCTCGAACTCACAGAGATCTGCCTGGTTCTGCTTCCCAAGTGCTGGGATTAAAGGCGTGCGCCACCACCGCCTGGCCTAAATATTTTTTATATGGGCCAAGCATGATGGCACATGCCTATAATCTCAGCACTTGGGAGGCAGAGGCAGGAGGATCAGGACTTCCTTCATTTCTAGCTACATAGTGAGTGCAGTGCTAGCCTGGGCTATATGAAACTGTCTGAAAGCAATACATTAAAAGGAACTATTTGAATCTTGTTCTGATGCAGATTTTAGTAGGGAAGTAATGTCACCTACTGCCCAGTCTCCAGGGTACCCTGAGGAGAGAAGCCACGTTTGTCTTGGGCCCTAGACTACATTTTTAAAATTGTTTTCTTCAAATATATCTCATTTTGAGAACCACAGTAAATATTGGGTGGGTGGCTGGACAGATGGAGGGAGAGGGGCCTGCAGACCACAAAGCTGGGGGAGGGAGAGGCCTGTGGGAACCTTTGCTCTGCCATTTTGTAGACTTAGACAGGCCATTTAACCTCTCAAAGGTATTTCTACACTTACAAAATGAAGATGACTAGTTGCTACCTCATTCTCCTAAGAGTTCAGCTGTATTCTGCAAGTAAAGTGCTTGAAACAGTGCCTGGGGCACAATAAACATGCAGCAGCATGCTTCTGTCATTGTGGGTTTTCACATTTGAAAAATGGGGAGAAAAATACTCCTCCCTGATTAGGGGCTGGATTTCCTAGAGGACTGTGGAGGGAGCCATCTCTTTATAACTTGTAGCAGGCCAAGTCCTGTGCATGTCACCGGGGAGACAGAAAGGCCATGGCCGTCTGCTCCCTCAGAGTCCACAATGGAGTGTGTGGGGGGGAACGACACGGGACGGTGGGGGGGAGGGGGACAGGACACAAACATGTAGGTCAGCAGAAACAGTCCAGTGGAACCAGGGCCGAGGGGCCCAGGGGAAGTTCGTCAGGAACCTGGGGTGCTAGAGACGCTTCTGGAGGTGGCAGGAAAAGACTCATTAGAGAAAAGAAAACTAACCATGCTGGTACACACCAGGTATAGCAGAGAGGAGACCCGAGGGTTGGAACTTCAAGGCTAGCCTGAGCTATATGCAGAGTCCAAGGCTGTTCAGGCCTACGTGAGAACTTGTCTCATCCTCTCCCCGCCACAAAAAAAGGTTAAAAAAAAAAGAAAGAAAGAAAAAAAAATAAAAAAAACAAGTTATTGTGGCCCATAACTGTAGCCCTGGTACCAGGAGCCCCACAAGTATGAGGCAGCCTGGCCCATATAATGGGTTCCAGTCCAGCAAAGACTGCTTAGAGGGACCGTGTCTTAAAAACACACAAAGGAGCAGGCATCCAAGACAAAAGGGAACAGTGTATGCGCATGCTCAGAGGTGACTGGAGAGATGGTTCAGCAGGTAAAGGTGCTTGCCACCAAGACAGATGACCTGAGTTCAAGCCCCAGAACCCATGTGGTGAAGAGAAAACCAACTCTTGAAAGTCGTCCTGTGACGTCCAGATGTGCACTGCGGCTTCCCCACAGGCATAAACACACAAACACAGAGGAAAAGGCTCAGAGCTGAGGTCTCATGGTGGGGCCGACAAACACAAAGTCCCCCCGGTTCCCCTCTCATGCTCACTGCTGGCAGAAGAGGGCTGGACCCAGCTGGCCAGAGGGTGAACACTCACTGTGTAGCGTTGATCTCAACCGAGAGAGGCACATTGGGGCCCCTCAGGATGTCAGCATTGATCCACACCGGTCTCCGAATCCTGCCAGCCTCAGTCAGCTGCCGGAGGAGGTCCAGGGAGGGCCCCACAGCCTTGAGGCTCTTGAAGTCCAGTTTGATGCCTGCAGGAAAGGGGCAAGGGCTGGGGAACCGGAAGTCAACTTGCTGGGTAGGAAGAGCTGGTAAGGGTGGGGCAGGTCTTGGGAGAGAAAGGGAAGATGGGGGGCAGATGATGGTGGGGTGCAGGGATAGTTTTCAGACAGGGAGAGCCAACACTTGAGAAGAAGGGGTCTCCTCTCCATCCCAGGTAGGAGGAAGCAAAAGCCAGCCGAAGGCCTGGGCTGGTTCAGGGCAACTCGGGCATGAGCAGAGTCTGAGACCTGAACCCCAACAGCCTGTGGGGGGTCCACTAGGCCTCCAGGAAGAGACATTGAGTAGAGAGGTTAACTAGATAGAAAAGGGACCCAGAGTGAATGACTGCCCATCTTAACTGTGGAGACAAGAGACGAGACTTCCAAGTTAAGAGATGTTGAAGGCCAAGCCAGGACGAGAGGAGCCATGAGAGTGAAAGAAGAGAAACCACAGGTGTGTGTGGCAGTTAGATGAGGCTGTCTGAGGAAGGCAGTCCGTGGGAGAAATGATGTGGTTGTGACTGGAGATAGAGTGGGCAGGTGCAGCTGCCGAGTGCATGGTGGGGGATGAGGGGGATGGGGGAGGTGAGGGGGATGAGGGAGATGAGGAGGATGAGGGGGATGAGGGGGATGAGGGGGATGGGGGATGAGGGGGTTGGGGGAGATGAGAGGGATGGGGGAGGTGAGGGGGGTGAGGGGATGAGGGGGATGAGGGGGATGGGGGGATGAGGGGGATGGGGGATGAGGGAGATGAGGGGGATGAGGGGGATGGGGGAGGTGAGGGGTATGAGGGAGAAGGTGGTGCTAGGGGGAGACCTAGATCCTGACTGGAAAGGGGAGTTGCGGGGAGAGAGTTTGGCTTTGAACCCATCACATCCAGTTCTGGGGACCCACGGGGACACCATGACCCTGTCTGGCCCTTTGCACTTTACTCTGCATTTTCATGTCCCTGTCTCACCGTGGGCTCTGGAGAGAGCACGTGGGCTGCACTTCCTCTTGTCCACCTCACTTAGCTCCCCCTGAGCCTGAGTGATGGAAGTCTGGGAAGTGAGCAGCTCAGGGTGGGCTGGAATCACCTCGCCCAAGAGGGATTCCTACTTAAGGGCAGGGGCCTGGGGAGCCAGTAGGGCTGGGAGAGGAAAGCCTTACCCTTCTGAGACGAGGCCAGTACAGCTTCCAGCCACTGCTGCAGGGTATTGTCACTGTAGATGGCTGGAGGGTGGGCCATAATGGGCACCCCAGTCTCATTGACTGTAGTGAATCCTTCTACAGTGACATCTGCCTCCAAGACCATGACATCACCTGTTTTTAAGAGGGAGAACTCAATCAGTACTTTAAAAATGCTTACCTACCATCTCTCTCTCTACCTATCTATAATCTATCTATCATCTCTCTCTTTATCTCTCTATTATCTATCCATCCATCTATCTACCTACCTACCGTGTGTTTGCTCATGTACCGTGGCTTATGTGTAGTGATCAGATGATGACTTGCAGGAATCAGATCGTCATCAACCATGTGGGTCCTGAGGATCACACTCAGGTCATCAGTCTTGGTGGCAAGTGCCTTTACCTGCCGAGCCATACAAAGGCCTCTCAATCAGCACTTGTTTTTTTTTAAAATGAATCTCTGACTGGTCTGGAATTCTTGTTACGTAGACCAAACTGGCCTCAAATTCACATAGATCTGCCTGCCTCTGCCTCCTGAGTACTGGGATTAAAGGTGAGGCACCACCACACCTGACCTGCTCTGGTTTATTGAGAAATTTTTATCCATCTGAATAGAATTTGAGTCAGGTGCACACAGCCTCCCGTGTCAACTTACTGTCCAGAACAATGGTTTTGGCTCCCACTCCCCGCCAAGACTACCCTTCTAGCCCTGTCCTCACTAACAACTAGGTGTTATTTTATCTGTTACATCATGCAGTTAACTCAGGTGAGCCCTTGAGCATTTAGCCTAAATGGAGCTCAGTCCGTTGGCACCAGGTTTAATGTGTACAAATATCGACACAACGTGCAGCTGTCAGATTGTAGGTTTTGATCTCAAGGTTGGGGTGGGGCCGAGATTCTCATCTCTCAGGTGCCCCCCAGTTAGGCCACTCTTCCATCCTGGAGCATTGGCTGAAACCATCTCTTCCTAAGGGACACCGCCCCCCGAGTCTTCCCTCCATGACAGTGGAGCTGAGTAACACCTGAAGCACTGGAGGAATGACCAGGGAATGTTGAAAGCGAGCAGATCAAAGACAGAAAGGGAGAGACCCTGCCGTTGTGGTGTGATCCCAGTATGAGGGACTGTGAGACAGGTCTTGCTGTGAGCTTGAGGCCAGTCAGGGGCACACAGTAAGTTCAAGGTCAGCCTGGGCCAAGTCCCGAGATCTTATCTAAACACACACACACACACACACACACACACCCAAATTCAAGACCAACCCCCCAGGCTCAGGGAAGTGAGATAGCTCATCTACTATCTCTGAGAATTTAAAAAATGCATTTGTTTTTATTTTTGGTGTTCAAGTGACGGCCTACATGTATGTACGTGTGCCACCTCTGTGCCTGGTACCAATAGAAGACACAAGAGAGCATCAGGTCCCCTGGAACCGGAGTTACAGAGAGTTGTGAGCTGCCATGTGGGTGCTGGAAACTGAACCTGGGCCCTCTGCAAAAGCAGCAAGCGTTTTTGAGCATGGAGCCTTTTCTCCAGCCCTCCCTCGTACCTGAGAATTTCATCAGGTTTCTTTAAAGTCCAGGTGCTGGCTTTTCAGGAGGGAGAATGAAGTCAAATGCAGGCTGTTGCTGGAACTGTTTTTGTTGGTTTGTTTTTGGGGACAGAGTCTTTTTTTTTTTTTTTTTTTTTTGGTTTTTCGAGACAGGGTTTCTCTGTGTAGCTTTGCGCCTTTCCTGGAACTCACTTGGTAGCCCAGGCTGGCCTCGAACTCACAGAGATCCGCCGGCCTCTGCCTCCCGAGTGCTGGGATTAAAGGCGTGCGGGGGACAGAGTCTTAATTCTGTTGCCCCAGGTAGCCTGAAATGTAATGTATAGCCCAGGCTAGCCTCAAACTCATGAGCAGTCCCCCTGCCTCTACTTCTCAAGTTCTGGGATTCTAGATATGTGCCAGAATGCCCAGCATTTTACTTCGGCTTTTGAGACAGTTTTGTTTTGTGGACCGCTAGCGTGGAGCTTGGATCTCCTGCCTCAGCCTCCCAGTGAGGACCCCAGGAGTGGGAGTTTCGCATCAGTCCATCCTATCCTTTCACTGTATCCTGTGCTTTGACGTTGGGACTATTGTCCTTATTGGTGAGAAGGTGCAAATTCCCAAGCCTCAGAACACCAGCAGTGACCCCAGAACCCATTGTGAGCCCTGACGGCCTATGGATGTTATGAAATAAATTTTATTTTTGTAACTTGAAGAGAGTTTTTTTTTTTTAAGGTATGTGTAGTAGTTTGAATGTAACTGGCCCCCATAAGCTCATAGGGAGTGGCACTATTAGAAGGTGTGGCCTTGCTGAAGTAGGTGTGGCCTTGTTGAAGGAAGTGTGTCACTGTGGGAGTGGGCTTTGAAGTCTCCTATGCTCAAGCTATACCCAGTGACAGAGTTCACTTCCTGTTGCCTGTGGATCAAGGTGTGGAACTCTCAGCTCCTTCAGCACCAGGTCTACCTGCATGCCGCCATGTCCTGCCATGATGATAATGGACTAAACCTCTGAAACTGTAAGCCAGACCAATTAAATGTTTTCCTTTATAAGAGTTGCCGTGGTCATGGTGTCTCTTCACAGCAATAAAAACCCTAACTAAGACAGTATGTGTTTTTCATGCATGCATGCATGTATGTATGTATGCATGTGTCATGTATGTGCCTAATGCCCCCAGAGGCCGGAGGGCATTAGATCCCCTGGAACTGGAGTAACATACAATTATGAACCACCTTGTGAGGGTTGGGAACCAAACCCAGGTCTCCTCTGCAAGAAAAGCAAGTGTTCTTCACCCCTGAGACATCGCCCCAGCTTCTACGAAGCTCTTCCTTAACTTTTGGCTACTTGGACATACAGTGGGTAGAGTCCATGGGGTTTGGGGCATAGAGAATCTAGGCCCGAGCAGGGTACCTGGCTGACACTGGTGTGGCAGAAACTAGGTATGGTGGCGCACATCAGAAATCCCAGCACTGGGAACCTGGAGATAGTAGGGTTAAGAGTTCAACGCTAAGCCGGGCGGGCGGTGGTGGCACACGCCTTTAATCCCAGCCCTTAGGAGGCAGAGCCAGGTAGATCTCTGTGATTTCGAGGCCAGCCTGGTCTACAGAGAGAGATCTAGGACAGGCACCAAAACTACACAGAGAAAACCTGTCTCGAAAAACCAAAAAAAAAAAAAAAAAAAAAGAGTTCAAGGCTAGCCTAAGTCACACAGAGAGTCCATATTACAAGGGGTGAGCTGGGGGTGTGACTCACTGAGAGAGTGCCTACACAGTATGCATAAGGCCTTGGGATTAACCTCCAACACCACCAAAAATAAAAAGCCAGGCATGGTTTCTGTCTGTCATCCTAGCAGGGACCCTGCCCATTGCTCCATAAATGGGATGAAGATTTCCATAAATAGATGGAAATTGTGCTCTCGACCTGACTGGCCTCCTTGAGGTGGTCACTTGCACGTCCTGTCTTCCTGGAAAGTCCTCTCCCTTAATACTGAAAGAGGTGAACAGTCCAGAGCTGGACCAGGGCGCTGACTTGCTTGGGGTGAGGGATCAAGGAAGTGAGGAGGAGTTTGGATCCTCAGGAATGGGAGGTGCTCCCCAGAGGGCAGGAGCACACGGTTGCCTAGCTCTCCACTCACCCACCAGGTGGGCATGATGGCTGAGTGTGCAGACCCTGAATCCACACACTGGCAAGCTGTGTGACACAGGCCAGGTTACCCAACCTCTCTGTGCTCATTCCCTCGTCTGTTGAGAATTAACTAATAACACATCCCAGGTTAGGCATTCACTAAGTGTTAATTATTATTTGCACTTACCTGGGGTAACCCAGGACCATTTGCTGTACTTCTGCTGTCTCAACACAATTACTAATAATGACTTGTTTGCAATCAAGCGTGCCCCAGTTTGGTTGACAAATGGCTCACCATCCACCCACATTTACCCAGGAGGGGAAGTCACTTGCCTGGAATCACAGCAACATTCCCCCATTCCACCTCCAGGGTCTCTTGTAGCCCAGGCTAGTCTGGAACTTGCTCTATGGCCCAGGATGACCCTGAAGTCTTAACCATCCCCTGCCCCTGACCTCCCCAGTGCTGCGTTTACAGATGTGCCCCACCAGGCCTGGCCAGAATCAGGGCTAGTAAATACCAAGGTAAAATTTGAAGTTTTTTGGCTGCCTCCATAGCACTCCGGCTTTTGCTATCTACCTGGGCACTCAGTCTAGACCATCCTAACTCTGCCAGCTCCCTCAGAGGCCTGCTCCGGGGTCTGTCAGCAAGGAAACTGGGCCTCTCTCTGCCAAGGGTGAGTCTTTGTGTTTCCTACTGCCAGCCCCTCACCCCATGACTCCTCACTGTGCCAGGCTGCCCTGGGTGAAGCTAGGTGGCAGGTCCTTTTGGTATCCCCTCAGGCCTTATCTCCTCCCTTTCTCTGACCTGGATCCCTTGTCAGAGCAGAGGACTTGGTGTGTGTGTGTGTGTGTGTGTGTGTGTGTGTGTGTGTGTGTGTGGTTGGACTCACCCTTCTACAGTGAGAAATTCTCAGTCCTCAGAGATTAAGGGAAAAACTCCTTAATTAGTGCACAGTTGTAGACTCTAGCTGTTACTTAAATAGCTCTAGGCTGGGTCAGAAATATCTCGTAGCTTGGATAGTGATGGGTACTGTCATCATCTTGTCTATGTGACCATTGACCATCTCAGAGTCATTCCCACCCCAAAGGAGATTTTTCCTGGAGCTAAGCAGATTTCCCACAAGCTAAGCTTTGCAGGCTCCCTAGTTAGGAAAGTTCCCTCGTTAGCAACAGGACCTGCTGCTGTCTGTGCTCTTCTCCAGACAAGGAAGAAGGGCCTAGCAGCTAGACAGACTCAGAAGCCGGTAGCTCAGTGTTAGCAGTGTTGTCTCAGACCAGAGACAGTTTCTCATTCCCTGTGTCACCCGGCGTCTTCTGAGGGAGCTTGAGAAGCATGGTTGATGTCAAATCTTGCCATCTCCTTTTCTCTTTCACTCCCGGTCAGCAAGGCCCAGATGTTGGAAGACACAGCTGAGGTTAGCGATGAACTGAGTCCCTCCTGGCCTGGCCTCTCCTCACTGGCCATTTAGGCCTTCAGCCAACCAGTTCTCCCCAGGCTACATGTCAGGCCCGCTGTATGGCGACCTGCCAGAGCAAAAGCCATAGCCTGATGGCCAGGCCTCCTCTGCTTCCAACCTATGTGTGACCCTGGATGAGACCTCGGGATGCTCATCTGAAATCAGATTATCTCCCTCTTTCTCTCCCCGTCCCATTTCTTTCTGACAAGGTTTTGATATGTAGCCTGTGCCAACCTGGAACTAGTGATCCTCCTGCCTCAGAGCTTCCTGAGGTCTGGGGTTACAGGTCAGCAGGAGGTTTTTCTTGACTGGTGGTTCTCACAGTGAAATCCTAAACAGCAGTGTGGCCTGGGAGCTCTCAGGCCACATCTGCAATGCTGAATGGGGACCTTGGGGACCTGTGTCTCCTGAAGCGAACCTAAGCCAGGACTCTTCCCCACCCCACCCCCACCACCGTCCTCCACAGCTTGGAGTTTATGGGCTTCTCAACAACCCCCAAAGAGAATGTTTCCCCATTGACCCAAACCAGGGACTCAGATCACAGACTTAGGGGCTGATGTATATTGGCCTCACTCCTCTGTGACTCAGTTACCTAATTTCTCTGAGCTTCAGTTTTTCTTCTATGAATAGTGCCCACAAGCAGGTTGCATGGGTTCCAGGGGACCTCCATGCAGTGTGAGGGGAGTGTGTGCCTGTCACTGACAGGACGCCATGATTGGACTGTAAGGCACTGCTTACGTGTTCACAGCCTGTTTCAGGAGCACTGTTGAGTTCATGTCTCTGGCTTTTTAATCCTGGAGGTCAAAGGCCTCCTTAGGAGGGACCATCAGCCCTTGATAGGTTGAGGGAGGGTTGTTGGAGTGAGTAGAGTATAGTGATGAGCCTGGATTTAGCACCTGGTCTAAATCCAGGCCTCAGCGCTCACTGGCTGCTCAACCTGAGTGGCCTCAGCCCTCAGCCCTGTTCCCTCAGGGAGACTGCGGCAGGCATATGAAATAGCCACTATAGAATTGCCATGACCTGCCCTCTGACCCCCGGACCCCAAGCAGGATGGCTAGACTTACTGTTCAGGGCGGCCTCCATCTCTTTCTTGCTGTTGGCTGCGTGGTACCAGGTAACCAGCAGGCCATCCCGGTGGCTGATATGGCCTGTGCTTAGCATGTAGTCGAGCATGTCAGCATCCGGGCGACAAACATCTTGCTCACAGCCTGGAACCAATGCCAAGGGGTTGTTATCATCATCTCTGGCTCAGCCCAGCATGCTTAGCTATAATTCTAACTCTTATGAATCTAGCATTCTATCCAGTAGACAGACAGCAGGACCCACAGTCTCTGGTCCAGTTAGACACATTGAGCCTAGCCTGGTGGTACATGTCTCTAATCCTAGCAGTTGAGAGGTCACGGCAGAAGGATTGGCACCAGTATGAGCCCAGCCAGGACTACATAGTAAGTTCCAAGTCAGTTGGGCCATAGAGTAAAAATCTTTTTCAAATATGTAGAATAGGGGCTGGGGATGTGGCTCGGTTGGTGCTTGCTTGCCCGCCTTACCACCTAGCCAGCACGTAAACTAGCTCTAGGGGCACATACCTATCATCCCATGACTAGGGTGGTAGAGGCAGGGAATCAGAAGTTCAAGGCTCTCCTTGGCTACATAGTGAGCTGGGGACCAGCCTGGGTTACATGAGTCCTTGTCTCAAGAATCAGACAAAAGGCCGGGCAGTGGTGGCGCACGCCTCTAATCCCAGCACTCGGGAGGCAGAGCCAGGCGGATCTCTGTGAGTTCAAGGCCAGCCTGGGCTACCAAGTGAGCTCCAGGAAAGGCGCAAAGCTACACAGAGAAACCCTGTCTCCAACCCCCTCCCCCCCAAAAAAGAATCAGACAAAAAAGGGTTATCAAGATGGTTCAGCAGGTAAGGACAATTGCCTTCAAGCCTGAGGACCTGAGTTTAATCACTGAACCCCACATGGTAGAAGGAGGAAGCTGACTCCCATAAACTATCCTTTGCCCCCCCCACATACACACACACATACACACACACACACACACACACACACACACACACACACACACACACACACACACCAAACAAACAAACAAACAAACAAATGTAAAAAACAAAACCCAGGCAGAAGACAGGAAACTGTGTGGGTTCCTGGGGCCACAGAGGCCATCATGTTGGCTTTGGGTCATTAGGAAAGGTGGAGCTATTAGAAAAGGAGGCATTTAGGAGGTACCTGGATGGGTGTACACTTGACAGGAGGGGAGTATATAGATAATTCTGGACTGAAAGAACAGTGACGGCTTAACCGTAGGAAGCGATGTTTGTACAAAGGAATGGGTGTTGCCTGGTCCTCACAAAGAAGGAACGCTTGATCTCCATCGGAGGAGCTGGGTCTGTGCAGGGAAAGGGACCAAGGGAGTTGTTTAGAGAGAGCACGCTGCCTGCAAAGAGGAGGGGCTGCTGAGAGCCCACTGGAGACAGCCCCTGCAAGAGTCTGAGCAAGAGTATTGTGGTTGTGAGGGCCGTGCTAGGGAGGGGTAGAGGAGAGGGTGGGAAGCAGAGCCTCAGAATCAGGATGAGCATAGGTTTGAGGGGGCTGTTTCTGGGTGCCTAGAGAGTCTTTCTCGAGGAGAGATTGCAAGGACCAGCAGGTGTGTAGGGAGAGTGGGAAGGCTGCCCGGAGTGCTCACAGAGTCTCCAAGAAGGACTGTCCCTCCAAAAGCCCAGGAGCAAGTTCTTGGCTGAAGACTGAGATTGGGTGATCAGAGGAAAGTCAGTAGCACCTTCTGCTAGGGATGGAGGCTTGGTAGGGCCGAAGTGTCAAAGAGCTGAATGGAGCTGGGCGTGTAGACAGGGCTTAGTGGGGTAAGGGATGAGAAATGGCGGGAGTTGGGGGGTGCAGGAAGGAGGCGTTCCTACCTGGTTGGGTGCCCTGATGCAGGGTGAGGCCCAGGATCATTGAAATGGCCAACACTAGGGTCACGCTGATACTGCCAGCAAGGATCCACTTGGCCTGGCTGTTGGAGCACCACTTCTTACAGGACATTTTGACCCTCACTGGAGAGAGTTCCCTTCCAGACTCAACACGCCCAGTTCTGCACCTGAGATCTGGTGGGAGGCAGGAGCCTGCCTGCAGAAGTACCTAGTCCTCAGGTCTGGCCACTCCTGCAGCCTGGGCGGAGAGCTCAGAAACCCTGCCCTCCTTCTAGCCCTCATCCTCTTCCCCTCACCCCTGCTGATCTTAGCAGGCTAAGCAGAAAATCCTGCCACCCCCGAAATGACCTTTGAGCACAGCAAGAAGCAGTGGAGGGTTGGAGGGAGTCGGGACCCCTGGTGCGGGAGTAGGAGGCTAGGGATCTATTCTGGTTGCTCTGGGGTTCCTGCCTTGATTTACCCCTGTGTGGAAGGAGGCAGCTGAACTGGACCATCTCTTTACTCCTTTCAATCTAGACCTTCT
Source organism: Peromyscus californicus insignis (assembly GCF_007827085.1). Classification (NCBI taxonomy): domain Eukaryota; kingdom Metazoa; phylum Chordata; class Mammalia; order Rodentia; family Cricetidae; genus Peromyscus; species Peromyscus californicus. The sequence goes on from NW_026294573.1 coordinate 44,931,920, forward strand.
TCCTGTCCTGCGCCAGGCACAAGAACAGATTAGATCTGCCCTAGGGACATGAATTTCCTTCTATCTGAGATGGTGGCTGATAGAGAGGGCTGGGATGGGACTTGATAGTCTTGGTATGTGAACCTGGGTGAGTACAGGCCACCTCTGGGGCAGCCGGTCCACGGGCAGGGCTGAGTCGCCTGCTCAGGTGGAGAGAGAGGGCTCTAGGGGGCAACAGGATGAAAAAAGTTAAGGACTGTCCCCATTTCACAGGCCAGGGAACTTAGAGGGGTCAGAGCCAGCTGTGAGAAGTGTGCAGAGGGACAGCCGCTGAGAGGTTAGGGGACAGCAGAGTGACGCTAGGTGACAGCAAGCGGCTAAATGAGGGGCCTGCTTTTAGGCACTCCTCGGCAATGACAATGAACGAAATGTAGTTTTTGCTTTTCCAAGGAGTTTATTTCTTGTCAGAAGACCCCCGCCAAATGGTTCCTGTGTCCCCATGTCACAGAGGACTGTCCCAAGTCACATTTCTGCCACCTGTCAGCACAGGCCCTGCTGCCTCTTCTTCACCCCAAGTGACAATGGGAAGGGCATTATTTTAGGGTTGTATTTAATACCTGGCTGAACAAATCTCAGTGGAAAACCCCAAAGCTCTGCTTTTAAAAACATTAAAAAGTTTTTTGTTTTTGTTTTTTGTTTTTTTGGGTTTTGGGCAAGCTGGCTCAGTGGGTAATGAGGCCACCAAGCCTCATTCCCTGAGTTCAATCCTCAGGACCCGTACGGTGGAAAGAGAGAACCAACTCCTGCAAGCTGTCCTCTGACTTCTACACATACCCCCACTCACCACAAAATAAATGTAATTAAAAATGAAAGTATTTAAACCTATTTTGTGTGTATGTACTGTGTTTGCCAGTGCCCAGGCATTTGTGTGCGGAGGCATGTGTGGAGGCCAGAGGTCAATGTTAGGTGTCATTTACTTCATTATCTCAATTTTTTTTTATTATTTTCTGCGTAAGGGTGTGTGAATGTGAGTGCAGGTACCTGAGGAGGCCAGAGGCACCTGGATCCCCCTGGGACCGGAGTTGAAGCTCCATAGGATGGTTGTGAGCCGCCCTATGTGGGTGCTGGAAACTGAATTTGGTTCCTTGCAGTAATAGAACGCTCTCTTAACCACTGAGCCATCTCTCCAGCCCCCACCTTAGCGTCCGAGAGCCTCCCCTCCACCCGGGGCTCACTGATCAGGCAAGGCTGCCTGGCCAACCAGCCCCAGAGTTTTCTCCTTTCTCCCTTCTGCCTGTGCTAGGGTCACAAACATGCTCCATTATGCCTGGCTTAAAACTTAGTTCTTCAGGAGGACCCTTGACGTTCAGAAGCGTAGATTAGGTGGTGGAGGCAGGAGTTCAAAGCCATCCTCCGCTACGTAGCGAGTGTGAGGCTGTCATGGAAATCACGAGACTCTGTTTCAGAAATTAAAGCAAAAAGTTCCGGGACTCTCAACGGTAGAGCATTTGTTCTGTGTGTGTGCCTATGTGTGTGTGTGTGTGGTGTGTGTGTGTGTGTGCCTATGTGTGTGTGTGTGGGTGTGTGTGTGTGTAACCCCCAGTACTGGGGGAACAAAGGGGGGCTGTTGAAAAGGAGGGCTCTGATAACGTAGCATTTCTCTTCTTCTTTCGCATGTATATGTGTATGTGGTGTGTGGCGGCCAGAGGTTGACCTCTGTCATCTTCCTGGATGCCGCTTCATCGTATATATTGAGGCAGGGTCTCTCACCTGTTGGTTAGTCGACTCTAGCGGGTCACCTTGCTCTGGGGATCCTTTGTCTTTGTTTCCTGAGCCCTGGGACTACAGGCAGGCCACTGTGCCCACCCAGCTGTCACGTGGGTGTTGAGGATTAGAACTACAGAACATAGAAAACCACTTATTCTATGGCAAACATGAGTGGGCGTGGCCTGGGAACACGGGTTCAAGTTTTCCTAAATGAAAAAGGTTACTTGGGTTTTTATGATGCTAGAGAAAGCATCAGTGTATTTCTAGAGCGCAGTGGGGCTACAGCAGGGGAGAGCACAGACATAGAGGCCGTCTGATGGGATTCTCAGTGTTAGAGCTGGAGGGGAGCTAGCTGTGTCGTAGGGATACTTTCTAAGACCTTCGTGGAAAAGTCAAGATGTTAGGTCACGTGTAGGTGGTTGGTAGTAAGTGGCTATTAAAGGTAGTTAGGCATGGTGTCACACACCTTTAGTCCTAGCACTCGGGAGGCAGAGCCAGGAGGATGCCCACGTCAGTGTCTCTTTCCTCTCCCCATCCCTCCCCCCTCCTCTGCTGCGCATATCTGAGATAAGGTTCTAGAACTAACTATGTAGATCAGGCTGGCCTTGAACTCACAGAGACCTGCCTGGCTCTGCCTCCCGAGTGCTGGGATTAAAGGCCTGTGCCATCACACCCAGAAGTAAGGGATGTTTATTAATGCCAACTGCAAAACAAAGGAAATGCCTTACTTTATTGATTTGAAAGGGAGGGATCTCTGACTAGAGATACAGCCTTACTGTGTGGTGAATGTCTGTGAGGCTGCTATGAGCTAGATTAGGTATGATACATAGCTGTAAGTCAGGTTGCCCTGGACCTAGCGGCAGGATGCTGTTGTCTTGCCCTACCTGGGGTCTCCCGTGTTTGACAGTCACAGCAGAGAGTCATCTGCTGTACTAGGGAGGGATGGGGAGGAAGCTGTGGCTAATCTCACAGTGACGGCATCTGCAGCCTGACAGCAAGGACACCCCTCCTCCCCTTGCGGTTCTTAGGCACCCCTCTTCCCTTTGCGGTTCTTAGGATTGGACCTGGGGCCTCACCCATGTTAGGCGAGCTCTCTACTATAGTACTTAACTCTGAGCTCTTTTTTTTTTTAAACCTTGTTTTGAGGCAGGATCTCACTAAATTGCTAAGGTGGCCTTGAATTTCCTGTATGTAGTCCGTTCAACTTTGTGGTCCCCCTGTCTCTGCCTCCCGAGCAGCTGGGATTGCAAGCGTGTGCCACCAGACCCGCTCCTCTCCTTTGAGATAGGAATGCACTTTACAGCTCATGCAGGCCTTGAACTCATAATCTTCCTCGCTCTACCTCTTGAGTGTTGGGATTACAGGTGTGTGCCATGGCTAAGGAAGGACTTTATTGTTTTATGTGGGGGGGTGTTTGGCCTGCGTCTGTCTGTATACTATGCGTGTGACTGGTGCCCAAGGAGTCCAGAAATGGGCATCTGTTCCCCTGGAATTGGAATTACAAATGGTTGTGAGCCACTGTTTGGGTGCTGGGAATCAAACCTGGGTCCTCTGAAAGAGTTGCCAGTGCAGTGAACCATCTCTCCAGTCCCAGGAAGGACTTTTCCTTTTTCTTTTCCTTTTTTTTGGTTTTTCGAGACAGGGTTTCTCTGTGTAGCTTTGCCGCCTTTCCTGGTACTCACTTGGTAGCCCAGGCTGGCCTTGAACTCACAGAGATCCGCCTGGCTCTGCCTCCCGAGTGCTGGGATTAGAGGCGTGCGCCACCACCGCCCGGCTGGGAAGGACTTTTCTAGGCAAAAGAAAACCTAGTCATGTTTTTACGCTGTAGGGAAGGAGGTGGGAGAAGAGGAATTCTGGCTGACACCAGCCCCTGAAGGAAGGAGCAGGGACTGGGTGTGGGTAGGAGCAGGAAGGACAAAGAGCTGGAGTCAGGGCAGGAAGAATGGGTCCAAGGCAGGTAGGAAAGCATTCGAGAATGCCAATCCTGAGCCTGTGAGATTGCTCCGCTGGTAATGGCACCCGCCACGAGCCCATCCTTTGAGAAGGATCCCTGGGACCCACATGGTGGGAGGAGAGAATGGGCTGTAGCAAGTCTGACCATCACATGCTACAGTCCATAAAGTACACACACATGCGCACACAGAATAAATAAATGTTAAAAAAAATCCTGTTATTCACTGACAGGCGCTGAGGTTGCTGAGGCCACACGAGACCGTCTGATGAGGCCGGTTCTATGACAGTGCGTCTCTGAACAATGTCTCACGTCTGAGAACATCAAGATTTATTGACCTGCATGTGCATCACACACCAGAAGATGGTATCAGACAGTTGTGAGCTGCTGTGTGGGTGCTGGGAATTGAACTCAGGACCTCTGGAAGAGCAGCCAGTGTGCTTAACCTCTGAGCCATCTCTCCAGCCCCCTCACTCTCATTTTGTAAACGGTACCTTCCAAGTGTTTTGTCCCTGTAATCCTAATCATTTTAAGTTATTGCTCATCATTAAAGTGGTGTTCTTGGGAGCTGAGCAGCAGTGTTGCATATCTTTAATTTCAGCACTCGGAGACAGAGGCAGGAGGATCTCTGTGAGTTCAAGGCCAGCCTGTTCTACAGAGTGAGTTCCAGGCCAGCCAGGACTGTTACACAGAGAAACCCTGTCCTGAAAAGCAAAACAAACCAGCCACCCCCCCCCCCCCAAAAAAAAAGTGTTCTTGGAAGAGACAGCCAAGTTTTCTTTACCACAGTGAGCATCTCTGGGCTGTCCTCCACCCCACCCTGCTCCACACTCTTATCAGTCCCCGGATGAAGCAGGGTGGAGCAGGGAAAAGATCAAGGCCTGGAGTTCATTTGTGCCTTGGCTTTTGACCGTTCTCTTCCTGGATTGCCTGGCTTCAGAGCAATTATAAGATAAACGGAGGTGTAAGGTCACAGGAGCCGGGCGGTGGTGGCACACGCCTTTAATCCCAGCACTCAGAAGGCAGAGGCAGGCGGATCTTTGTGAGTTCGAGACCAGCCTGGTCTACAGAGCGAGATCCAGGAAAGGCGCAAAGCTACACAGAGAAACCCTGTGTGTGTGTGTGGCAGCGGGGAGGTCACAGGAGCTGTGCTGAGATGCTTTGAAGAAGACTCGCTGAGACTCAGCCTTTATTTGAGTCAAGTCCTGTCTAAGTGACGTCGGGGTCTGAAGACACATCCCTTATTCTAAAGATTCCTGGGCAGGACCAGGAACCTTATTGGCTGGGGGACTTCCGGATCATGGTG